>NC_069383.1:35892500-36112500 GCF_027475565.1 Acinonyx jubatus
ATGTATTATGATTATCTCAGGAGAAAAAAACAGAATAGATTATAGATCTCTAATGAAAAATTTTAATTTATTAACCAAGTTTTAATCATTTAATTGTTATTACACCCATGTAAGGCAGTAATGTTTTCCCCATAATTCTAAAAAGTATTGCCTCAAAGCTATATGAATGGTCAAAGTTTTCCAGGCTAAGATACCAGAAGTGCTAAATCAATAGCAATTAAGCAAAAGATAACTTTCCTCTAACTAAACAAACAGCTCAATTTTACATTTGAAGGATTATTTCATTATGAGAAATAACAGAACTTCAAAGAATTATAGCAAAAGAAAAATTAAAAGTTACCAATAAGGCAATGAAGAAAAATACCAAGTACCAAAGAAGACTATGCAAAAATGAAGGTTTGCTTTCTTCTTGCCACTGTGAATCATAGTTAACAAGTGTTTTTCCTAAAACATGAGATCATCAATGATGTGAAAAGATAAGATATGCACTCATTATATTACTTAGTATGGGGTCATGGACATGAACACTGTTACCTGTTATGTGCAAGATATAAATTAGAATATTGGCATGCTTTACACTTTAAGATTTTCAGATATTAGAGCAGCAAGCTATGTCTTATATATAAATTGGGCTTGAAAATAATCAAGCACAAAAAATAAGGGTTAAAACTTTTATTTTAAATTATGGTAGCTCAATCTGCGAATCAAGCTGTGTTAGGATGAATTTATGTTTTGATGCCATTTTTAATGACAAAAAAAGGAAAAAGCAATTTGATGTCAAATGTACTAAAGTTCATAAATTTAGAAAGTATGCAAGTAAAGCATTCAATCACCATTGTGATTGTTCAGTTTTACAAATAAAACATTAGTGAAAAATTCAGCTTTACATTTTTGTTAGAAATAAAACAGAAAGAAAATAGTTTTATAATATTTGAGAACAAAAACATTTTTATCTATCCTTTTAAGTATATTTTTAAAAAGATGTTGAGAGTTAAAATAGCTTATGGGAAAGCGATGTCTATAAAAATGGAATATAATATAAGAAAACAGAAAACATGTCTTTCCTGAATGATGTTATAATGTTGTCTTAAGGGCTCCTCCATCTTTACCAAATATTAATATGCATTTCCTAGATAAATTATTACCCCTAAACATGCACTATAGTTTTTGCAAAATACCATAAAGAAATACACAGGTCAAAAAAAAAAAAGACTATTTAAATATTTACACAGAAATGAAATGGGTAAGAACTTTTACTTAGAAAAACCTGTTTCTAAAAGTAATTATTTTTCCTTATTGGCTGCTAAGGGAAAAGTATTAACATATGGTTATTCATGTTGTTAAAAAGAACAATATAATAGTTGCAATCTAGCACCTCTCACTACGTAAAGCATTTCTCTTGTCTGACACTTTTCTGAAAACTATTTCTAGCAGTTTTAGGTGAAAAACCTAAGATGATTAAGACCACAGTGCAGACTACTGTTAGCACTGGGTTTTGACACTGTTGCTTATGCTCTGAAGCTAGAAGAAACTTTCACATAGGAAAAAATGTTTGCTACGTTTCAATGTAGAAACTGACCTGCTGTTTTCTATGCTATTGAAACTCCTTCTTGGTGGTCTGATACCTGATTGTTCTATTAGCCAAGCAGGTTAAATTATCTTTTAGCCATCACTAAGCCTTTCAGGAATGTTGTATTTACTATTTATCAATTTATTTTGCAGATTGGGAAAACTATTTCAAGAACGCAAATTTCGATTTCTCACACACCTAGACAGTTTTCACACTTCACAGTCCATACACAAAATCTGCACACAATGTTACCCGACTTATTTCCATTTCACTTGCTATCAGCTGTTACTTTTCTCCTGTTCTTCCTTATTCTTTCTCTCATTTTACCCCTGTCCTTCCTTCCACTCTCTCTCCCTTCTTCTCTCTACAGGTCAATAAAATGAGCAGAAATAAAATTCTCAAAAAAATAATATTTAAACGCTTCCAATTTCACTTGACCAGAGTTCCACAGCAATGTCCATTTAAATTAACACAGGGGAAGATACCGTATAGATAGAGTGAAAGAGACATACTGGCTGGAGAGAGAGGAGACCAGGAAAGCAAATGAGGGAATATGAGAGGTAGAAGGAGAATCCATGCCTAAGGGGTGTATTTATGCCATGAAAGAGACAATATAGCCTTTACTTCTCCTCCCTCCAGAAAGTAAAAGCAAGTTTTGGGTATTGAAAACTACTTCCTTTTTCCTCGTTGTTCATCAATTTAGTTTTGGCTCAACTCTTTTTCAGCATGGAAACTGCATTATGTAAGTGAGAAAGTTATACATAATGAAAGGGCAGTTTCCTCATTTTGTAACAACTATTTTTACAGTGCGCAGTGTTTTAATAAGTCTTATATAATGGATGTCTGAAAGTGAAGATAAAATGTGTACAATAAGGTTTCAAATCAGAATAATGAAATCATCACATTTAATTAAGTCTATCATGTCATACTTACACAAACACTGCACAACAAATATTAAACTAACCAAGGTTATAAAATTAAAGCTTCAAGTTCAGTTGGGTTAATAATGCTAAGAATAACTTTAATTACTTTTCAAGACTATAAACAAAATTAGTTTATTGGAAAATAAACTCATATATATGCCAAAGCATTTCTAGCAAAAATGTTTATTTCTAGCACAGAAAACTTTGAACTTATTTTAAGTGGAACATGGAAAAGTAACCTCTACATACAGGTATATTTGATTTTAAGTTGCTAAAACTTTGGTCTGGTGCTTTTAAAGCAGTCTAATTGTCATTTTTTTTTTCAATGAGACTTATCATATGTTGATTGCTGCACATATAAATCATACTCTTTCTGTCAATGCATTGTCTCAACAAACTGTCTAAATATCCAGCTATCTATTACTGAAATTGACAGTTGACTTCCCTAGGCAGGGTTTTATTTGTCAACTAAATATATTTTGGGAACGTTGACTGTTAACGCTGAAAAAGTCAAAGTTATCAAAGAAGGACCACACGTAAGAGAAACTGTACAGACATCGTGTGACAAATATATTTTAAAAATCTATTTTTAAAGCAAGACAGCAAGTATACTATTTAAACATGGTCTCAAAGAACAAAAACAGAAGTCCCATACCAGACTTTTTCTCTCATAAAGCCTTCATGAATACTAATGAAAAGAATATTTGGGGTCAGAGGTATCAATAATAGCAACGCTATGTAACCAAACATATAACTTCCAGTTTGGTTACCTACACTTAATTTCACTTACCCTTCAAACACTACTGCTTTTTGCCAGTAGGCAGCACTCTTACGTCTTCTACCTGTTACCAATGTTAATGTCACACAATGCCATCTGTAACTTATTACACATTGTCTGACCTTTGCTTGTGTTTTAGCCTCATTATTTTGGCTCCACGCTATTCATCTCAGAGATATTCTTTTCTTCCTGAAAGCAAAATTAGGCCTAACAATAAAATATCAGCAATGTTGTGTGCAGCACACACGAACACCAAACAGAAGGAATATAATTCATGGCTGTTACTGTTTCTTTACTAGTTAATTTTTTTTTCCTTATTGTAATTTAAAAGAAACTGCAACCAAGTGTAAGGTGACACTGTTTGATTAAATGAGTTTAGAATTAAAGCCTTTTCATTCCTTCTATACAGTCAGTAAACTATTGCTTTTATAATAAAGATCATATGAACCCTGACATTAAAGCATCTACGTTTTATTACCATTATATCTATCTTTTTGGCAAAACAAATCAAAGTAAAGTATAATAGCTTATTTACAAATTCACACACATAAATTTATAAGGGAAAAATATACAGCAACACTGGTAAACAATTTATATTCTACAACTTCACAGCAGAACACATATTCACTTGACAGAATCCTTCCGACTTCAACCAAAATTATTATTTTCTACTTCATCAAAAAGCACTTAAATGTAAAATGGGCCAACATCAAAATATATTAAGAGAAATTCTTTGGTTTCTTCACTAACTAATCAGAGATACACAGAAAAGGACCTTTTAAGTTTAATGATACCTGCTCATTAAATGATGCTAAACAGTAAAATACCACGAACAGCAGGGAATTTCAGTTTACATTAGAGAAAAAAAATAAAAGGGTAAAAATGACTGAAGTTGGTCAGTTCAAGCTGATAGGGCACTTCAAATGAATAACAGAAGAATAAAAGAGACACTCCAGGTTAAATTAGGTTCTCCTATTCCTTTTCTTGAAAGTGCTTAACTTCACAAATTTTATTTGAATTAGCTAAACTGCCAAGATCAAAGCAGATATAAAGTTAAACAGGCAACTACACCTCACAGTAGTTTACCTATTATACAACAGATAAAACCTTAATTTTAAAAAGGTGATTTGATTTTTAAGTGTGTATATTCCTTTTCTTCATGGAAGCAATTGATGTGGTTAATTTCCAAGAAAACACTGCTCCACAGATTAAACATATACACACAGCTTCAGAAGAATGGATTTGCTTATGTAATTTTACTTCTCCATATGTAAGTGAAAATTTTCTCCTTCCAAAAACCAGTATCTGATAATACTTGATGAGTACTATGTTGTCAATTAGTATTTACAGCACAATATTTGTTTCGCATACTTTTAAAAAAGTAGGACATTGTCCCTTAGTTTAATAACTTTTCACTTAGAATTTTCAGTTACTAAAAGCATCTCATTTTTCCTTGCTTGAATCATATTTCCAAATTCCTATTAGCACTTGCCAAATGGTGGCATTTCTCTAAGTAAATTGGGCTAAATCTTGACAAATTTGTAGAGTGGCACCCCTCTTGCCATGCCTTACCCCCTTTCCTTGTACTCAACTCAATTTCACCCTCACCTGTACTGTGTATAATTTTTATGAATGGTCACACCATTTCTAAAGCTAAATACAGTACTAGCGAATTTACACTGACCTCCAAGGCAAATTAATGTCCATTTTATGGGAAGGCAGAGAAAAGAGGGTCCTTCTTAACGTAAAGAATAAATTGCTGATTAATAAATCATATCGGCTAGTAAGAAGTATTTTGGTTCCAAGGGAATTCCCCTGCAAACTTCAAATCATAACTTAATGCTTTTTGCTACCTTTGAAGCATGGATGGCTGTTATTATAGACTGAATGTTTGTGGCCCCTGCCCACCACCAAACCATCTGTTGCAATCCTAACTCCCAAAGTAATGGTGTTTGGAGGTGGGGGCCTGTGGGAAGTGAGCAGGTTGTGCAGGCAACACTCATCCTGCTAACCTGATGAAGTTAGCACCCTTACAGAGACCCCAGAGACTTCCCTCAACCCCCAGCCACGTGAAGTACAGGGAGAAGATAGGTGTCATGGAGGAAGCAAGTTCTCATTAGACACCTAAACTTAATCAGTGACCTGATCCTGGACTTTCTAGGTTCCAGAACCATGAGGAACAAATTTCTATTGTTTATAAGCCTCTCAGCTTATGGGTACTTTATTATTGTTTCAGCAGCCGAATAGACTAAGACAGCTGAAAAATGAGAGGTGCTAGAGAGGCCTCCCTTCTAACAGGTTCTTCCACAAAAGCCAGATCATTTCCCTGTCACTTTGGGATATTTACCAGTATTTTCTAGGGGTCGCTACCTGTGGCTTATTTAGACCATATAATTTAATCAACTGTAAATTTTAAAATGCCAAAAAACCCACAACAAACAAGGGTGAGCGTAGCCTCTGGTCTCCTCATATCACTACCATAGTGTTTCTCAAAGGGTATTCCACACAATACTAGTTTCTTAAGATAGTCTGCATTAAATAGGTTCTGCTATAAAAAAAAATATTTGACTCCCTTGTAGATTCACAAAGACTGTTAAATTATAAAAGGCTGTGAGAACAGTAAAGCAGAAAGTCCCCTTTTTCATTAGTTAACTATAAAATACCTTATATGTTACTATTTGGGGAACATATTTTGCAAGCCCGAGCAAGTCTTAAAAATTCCTTGTAAATGTACTACATTTACGTCTCACATCAACAATCCTGATATACAAAAAGCTCTGAGAATCAACAGGCATTTTTGTTTGTTTAATTTAGTTGATGATAAAATTTGGTCTAACTGGAATGCCTATGGCATGAAACACAACCTAGACTGACATAAGGCTGTTAGTGTTTGTATGCATATATTTCACTGAAAATGTTATTGTGTTTGATTACCAGATACTGCCCTGACTCTGCAGAAACTATTGTAACATATAGACTACACATCTCATTACCTTTTTATACCCCAGAGCATTCTAAATTTTGGAATGTATCGCTCAAGGACTTTGGATAGGGCTTGTGAACTTGCAGAAACTAAGCAGGTTAAGAATATAGATGTCATTGGTAAGAATATAGACGTAGTTGGTAAGAACAAATAAAATCACTTGCATAAGACATGTTGCAAGACTTTTGTAATGCCATTAGACTAGAATACACTTTAACAAATTACATGGTTTACTCAGCTTTTTTATACCAGTGCATAATGGGCTAGGCACACGGTAGGTCCTCCATAAATATTTGTTTAATGAATTAGTTAACTGATAAAGTCTAATGCTTCAGCACGTAACTGTATAAACTGCTCAAAATAGGTAGATACAAATATCTCTAGAGATGGGGGCCTACTAATGGAGATATAGTTCCTTGTACTCAAATAATTCTGCTTTAACTTTATGTCTCCCTCTTAATTTATGATGATAGAAAGACATATTAGAACCATCATTTTTTAAAACTATTTTCAATGCTTCAGTGTCTTCTATAAGTCAAACTTATTTAGTCTTTCCTCCAGAAATTATATATGACATTCAGCTGTATTTCTTTCATGTTTCTTTCTTCACATTCTCTATATCCCTTTTAGTATTCTTTTCTTTTAGAGTAACAACCTAAGCTGTACACAGTAGTTTTCAAAGTATATTATAAATATTTAGCATTTGATTCACTTTGGTTTCATTCCAAATACTAAACTGAACTTTGCACAACTTTGCAATGTTGTGCCTTTAGCCACAGGTGAGAGATCAGCTCAACATAGAAGACAAGGGCTGTGGAATCTGACAGACTTGGCCTTGACCATGGCTCCACCTTAAAATGAATCACTGAACTGCAAGACAATTATTGTCCTAAGACTCCCTATCTCCACTGTTAACATGTGAATGATAATACTTGACTTAGCAGCATTGTTTGGGGGCTGAAAATAGGTTAATATACGAAAGATGCCAGGTAAGAAATTAGGTATTATTAAATAGGCTGGGGGGGGGGGGGGAGAAGTGGAAGGAGCACTGACAAATGTAAAGTTTAATGGCTCGAATCCCTTACAACTTAGTGGAAGAAACTATTGTTTTAATAAGCAGAAGCTTCAGTGCAAGCTTTCTGGAAGGATATGCTTCAAAATGTCAATAATTGTTTTCTCTACTTAATAATACTATTAACAATTTGTACTGTTTTCATAATATTCCTCCACATTACTGGAATCTACAGTGATAGGTTTATATGACTTTTGGAATTAGGGAAAATTGAATCCATTTTTATTTTTAGAAAAACATGTGTTTCAATATTTAAAGAGCTTCAATTATGTGGAAAATGAATTCATGAGGAGCTTCTTAGTCCTTAAAAAATTTAAAGAAATGAGTTTTTCATTATAATTATTAGAAATTTCATTATAAATTATTAGAAAGTAGAGTTTTACAAATCCATTCAAAGATTACTCTGTTGTATAACACCCCACACTCCCCAACCAAAAAAAATTCCATAACTTTGAGTGTTCATCTCCTATTACCTACATTAGTATTTTTAAAAATAACTGCTAAACAAGCAATAGTAAACTGCTGTTGTGTGTAATTTACTTAAAAAAAATCCCCAGTGAATTTGAACTTCTTCTTCATTTTCATTGGTCATTTGTGTATTTTCTTTTAAAAATTTTTCAGTTTTTCCCCCAAATTTCTATTTTGGTATGTTTTATTGAATTAAAAGTATGTTTTATGAACTATTAAGGACATTTAAGCTTTGACACATCTTTTACAAACATCTTCCAGTTTATTTTATTTTATTTTACATAATCTCTTTGTGGTTCCTTATATTTCTTGTCTGTTTAAAAAGCAGTTTCCTAACCCAAGGTCAAATTAATATTAGCATAATTTTTTGTTAGGTACTAGATGACTACAATTTTACATTTAATTAATGAGAATCTGACATATTTTTGAAAAATGTAACTTTTAATGCAAATAGTCAATTTACTTAAGACTTTTACTGAAAATCTATCTCTTTGCTCTTAGTTTAGAATACTTTCCTTATTATATGTTAATTTTTAAATAAAAGGTCTATATTTAGGGATATCTATTATAACTCCTCCTCCCCTAAGTCTTCTCTCTCAGCTAATGCAATCACTCTCTAATTCCTCAAGAAAAGAGAAAAAGAAAGAAAAAGAAAACTAAACTTCATCTTAGAATTTTCTCTTCTTCCTTCTTCTATATAAACCCCTGGAAAATCATTTCAAGGCAGCTATCAAAACTTCTAATCTGATCACTTAGAGTTCCATCCACTCTTAGCACCTCTGTTTTTGTTTGTTTGTTTGTTTTTTAACATTTATTTGTTATTGAGAGACAGAGAGTGAGCACGGGAGGGGCAGAGAGAGGGGGAGACACAAAATCCAAAGTAGGCTCCAGGCTCCAAGCTGTCAGTGAGCCGGATTGGAGGCTCCAACTCACAAACTGTGAGCTCATGACCTGAAGTCCTCCACTTAACCAAAGGAGCCACCCAGGTGCCCCTCCTACCACCTCTGTTTAACTCACCATTATCTCTAGTCTGATCTCCTGAATTGCTTCCTAATTGTTACCACCCCACCCCCATCCCCAGCTCTGCTCTTGCTCTTTAAAACATGTAAATAAAATTAAGTCACTCTCCTGCTGAAAACCATCCTTTCTCTGTACCATCAACCCTGTGACCTGATCCAGACTTAACTCTGCAGCAACATCTCATTCTCACTCTTGCCTTTGTTTAGCTTGCTTCTTGCTTTGGCCAAAAGTGCCTTCTTGCACGGCTGGCTTGGGGCATTTTAACAGCTCTTCTCTCTGCTGGCAGTGCTCCTTAACAGTAAGCTAGTTTTTCTAAATCTAAATCACTTAAATTTCACTTCCTCAATGAAACCTTTCTTGAAACCCTAATATAAAGTAGCACCTTTCTCACTCACTTTCATATATTCCTGGCTTTTTTCTATCACATAAAAATATGAAATATTATTGCCTGATTTTTCTATGTTTCTTATCCAGTACTTCCTCTCATGTTCTATGAGAGCAGGAAAGGTATCTGTCTTGTTCAAGGTTGACTGAATAAATGAATAAATGAATAAACATTTTTCCATTTACAGCTCTTCTGTTTTCAAATAAAAACATCTCACATAAGCTTTAAAGTATTTTAATAAACCTCTATCAAAATATTCTTCGTTATTCCTAACTATTCTATGCTTTTCATCGTTCTTGTTTGCCCATTTTATCCTCTTGATAGTATACAGAAAAACTATAATTTTAGTATTTCATACTGTCCTATGTTGTTTTATTTAGTCATTACAAAGCTCATGCTTACCTTTAGGTTATCTAATTATGTAATTATAAATCCCACTCTCCAAATCTACAGTTTCTTTCTTTGCCATATCTATTACAATGGTGATAACCTTTTCTACTGACGCACTCCTGAAATTCATAGAAAAATATTCTGATACGAGACTCTCTTCCCCACAAAAATTACTTATTTCTCCTTTTAAAAAAAAAGTGAAATTCAGACGTCAGAATCTGGCATTCAAGGCTCCATATATTTCCTTTCAAAATGTATTCTCCTCTTCCTAGATGAGCCCCCATGCCTGAATCAATCTTTACTCTTCACTACTGCCTCAAACCTCTGAGCTTTTATTCTTTTTCCTCTCTGCAATGCTCTAATTCCTTTTTTCACTTATTACAATCTGTTTCAGTATACCTACTTGGCATTTTTTAAAATTATACCCTTCAGAAATGACTTCTCCTTCCTTTTGCACTACTATACCTTTTGGATGGACACACTGAACGATGGCTAACATATTTTATTTGTGGGTGTCCATTTCTAGTAGATTATAAACATTCAAAGATGCATTAAATGAATGGCTATTTTGCCTACCAAAAATGTAAGTTCTCACAGAGAACCTGGAAAAATACTGCCAAACTTACAGAAAAGTTGCAAGTATAGTATAGACAATTTTTTTTTTTTCGGAACTATTTTCTTGAACTATTCTTGAAGTGAGTTATCAACTTTTGGCCCCATCACTTCTAAATACATCAGTGTGTATTTCTGACACATGAGAAACATCCCCTACCTAACCACAGGACCATCAAAATCAGAAAATTGACAGTAATATATTTTTAGTATCATCTAATACTCCGCCTCCCTTCAAGTTTAGTCACCGGTCCTAATAATGTCCTCTATAGCAAAAGGATCCAGTTCAGAATCGCACACTGTATTAGTTTCCATGTCTCTTTGGTCTACTCTAGTCTTGGAACAGTTCTTAGCTTTCTTTGATTTTCATGACCTCGATTCATTTGAAGATTATAGACCAGTTATTTCATAGATACTCCTTAATTTTGGTTCGTCTGTGTTTCCTCATGATTAGTTTTAAGTTATGCATCTTTGGCAGACGTACCAAATACAGAATGCCAAATACAGAAATGATGCTTTATTTTTTCTCACTATATTCCATCAGGTGGTACAAGATTTTGGTGTATCTCCTTACTAACAGAGTTCACTTTGATCACTTGATTAAAATGGTATCTGCCAAGCTCCTCCACTGTAAAGTTACTCTTTTCTTTTTTGTAATTAATAATCATTTTGGAGGGAGTTATTTTAGAGGGAAACTACTGTGTGTGTGTGAGTGTGCGTGTGTATGTGTGTGTGTAGTGTGTATGTGTATTCATATTTCCCTTTTTATTCAATGGCTTACAATTATTTACTTTATAATTAATTTAACTTATAATTTATTTACGTTGATGTTCCAATTGTCTCTAAGTTGACTAGTAGAAGCTTTTTCAGGTTGGTTTCTCTGTCCTTGTAGCATGTTCCCATCATTCTTTAAGTGTTTCCTTATTGTCTAGCACAAGATACATCAGACTTATTTTCTAATTTACCTGTTCCAGTTATCAAGCGTCTTAGTTTTCTTTTCGAGAAAACTGGTATTTAGAATAAAGATCTAGGCCCTGGGTGTGTTCTAATTGGTTTGGGGGTAATGCTGTTTCGAGGACATCCTGTGGACAGAGCTACCATAACTATGTTTCTATCCATAGAAAAATATGAGTTTACACATCTACCTGTAGCCCCAATCCAACACCATGGAGCTCATTCAGATTTCCCTCTTTCCACATTTGTACCTTGGACAATTAGAAACCAGGCTCCCATATCCCTAATGTATTTACTTATTTGATCAATTCTCAGTAAACACATCTTCACCCTTCCATTGGTCTCCTGCTTGGATGCACTCTACTTCGAGCTTGGATTCCAGCAATGATGCCAGGCTGTTCTTCCACATGGAGGTCCCCTACATGCCACAGAGCTCTGATACCCTGGACCCTTCTGCAGATATGCCCTTACCATTATTTTATGGCTTTGACTCCCCACACTAGGCCATTCAACCCAAGTAGACATGATCCTTAGTGGGGTCCTTACATGATCCCAGGTAGACATGATCAGTTTCTGATACTCCATGTCAGACTGCCCTTCTTTGTAGATATCCTCCTCTCTGTGCTCAGGCTCTGACACCCTGAGTAGGGCATCCCTCCTTTGCAGACACCTTCCACAACCTGGTAAGGCTCTTACACTACACACTGGGTCACAATGTCTCCGTACCAATTGTCATACAGACAGCTTATTTTTTGCCCCACCTAATGGCTTTAGGACAAAACTGTTCAAGAAGGGAATGAAAAACAAAGAAGGAAGGCAATGAAAGGTGGAATAAGAAGAGCTATTATTATTGTTTTAGGTAGAAAGATTTTGAAATATACATAGTGAAAAATATTTTAACTTCTTTTGGCCTAAAGAGGATGACAAATTGTATCAGCAACAACTTCCCCCGAACTGATGAATTGCACATCACCTTGGTATTCATGTATATTTTGCCATGTTCCAACTACCACAATAAAAATGATTATGCTAAGCTCTTTATATGCTGGAAATTTATTGCTTTCCTCATCAGAATTCATTCTATATTTTCTTCTTCCTGAGTACCCTAACTTCTCAGCCACATGGTTTGGATAGGGCTGACTCCACACCAAGCTCCAAAAGTAGACACTGATTCTCTTAAGCCAGTCAGCTTATCTCAATCTTCCAGGCTACTGTAATTAGTTCAGAAATGGGTGTGGAATGAGACCTTAGCCAATGAGCACATGCCATTCACCTGGCCACAATGACTGGTACAAGGCTAGGCACTTGACTAAGCTGGTCTGGAGTGACTTCTGGGAATGATAAGATACAAGTTCTACCTTCTCTTGGAGCTGATAATGTGTGGATGTAGAACCTGAGACCACTGTAAGAAGAGAGCCCCAATCTGTGTGGGGATCACTGTGTGGAGCCAGGGGATGAAAGAAGTCCATAAAAATCAGAGCTAAAGGAAGAAACTTTAATGATGTACATTCTGTCAGAAAATCTTCACTGTCAAGAGGCAATTCAGATTGCTTTAGTTATCTTCCCAGTTGATCCCACAAGTGCTCATGGATTCTGCTTCGGAGTCACTCAGGGTTTATTCCAAAAGGTCTTTTTACTGCTGGCCACTTAAAACTAGTTGTTTCATCCATGCTGCATGATCTACTCACTCCCTAAAACAAGTTGAGATTGCACATTTGTTCTTGACAACATTTCAAAGCCTTCCTCATTTACTCTCAGTTGTATTTGCACCACCCTGGTTCCTAGTTTTCTGGTCCCACAAGTTCATATTCACTGTGACTTCTGGATCCTTCTGTCTGGAACTCCTCCAATCTCCCATGTGGGCTTACTGGACTTTGGCTCCCAAGTGGATATCAACACTACTTTTTATCTTCTGTGTTAGTCCAAATGCTCCTCTCCCTTATATCTATTGAAAAACCGCTTCAGTTTCCACCTGGCAGAATCTCACTATCTGAGCATACCTTACTCTTTCTGGAACATTGAGATTCAGTCACACAACAAACAAGAGAATTTGTGCTCTGCGTCAGGTACTGTATTAAGGATCTTGACAACATATTTTCTATTGACATAAATGTTATAAGTCATATATTCACAATTATGAAATTAAAATACAGTAAACCCTTGAACAAGGTGGAGGATGGGGGCACCAACCTCTTACAAAGGCAAAAATCCATGTATAACTTTTAATTCCCCCAAAACTTAACTACTATAGCCAACTATCAACTGGAAGCCATACAGATAATACAAATAGTTGGTTAACACATATTTTGTATGCTATATGTATTATATATGATGTTGTTACAATAAGGTAAGCTAGAGAGAAATGTTATTAAGAAAATCATAAGGAAGAAAAAATACATTACCGTACTGTGCTGTATTTACTGAAAAAAAAAATCTGTGTGGAACTGCACCCACACAGTACAAATTCATGTTGTTCAAGGGCCACCTGTATTTATTTTATTTTAAAATCACATATATAAATTCTGTCGGTATGCTTTTATTCTAACTAATGTTCTTTTTATAGTACACAGCTGAATTCAAACTAGAATTAATAAGGATGGTTTTATTGTGAGTCCTTAGATTTCCAAACTATTAGGCTTATGTGGATATTTGAGGACTAAATATTTTCTTGGCTTATAAAAGGGTCAGTTGATTCTTAATACCTGGTTAGCTATGAACAAAAAGAACTTTTTCATGGTTAGTGTTTTAACTTCTAAAATGAAGTACATTTTAAACAGGAGTGTGTTACGTTAGTATCTGTGGACAGTTGGATTACTATGTTCAGTTATAGAAATTTTATCATCCCTTGGAACAAGCCAGGAGCTGTGCCATGTTCTGCAGACACCATGGTAAGCAAGCAAATAAGATGTGCTCTGTGCCCCTGTTGAACTTACCTAAGTTGCAAAAAATAAATATTCACCAAAGTATCACTCAGAAAACATGCAATCACAATATTCTTAAGTTTGCATTTGAATCTTTTCCTTGCATTTCTCGAGGCATGGTGTCTTGACTAAGATACTGAGAAAAATACCTGAAGCAGGAGTCTTAATGCTCACACAGGCTAAGCAGCTATTTAACCCACTGAAGATGCAAGGTAGGAAATGTGGCAAACTGAAAGATGCATGCCCCATCTAAAGGGACGTGCTGCTACATGGAAACGTGGGTTTAGTACTGCAAGAGCACAATGTTTTCTAGAGGCAGATTTTTGAATGTTAAAAACCAATTTAAAAATTATGGGGTCAAAGAAAACACGGATGAGGATTTGGCTTGCAAGCCATCAGAGTGCAACATAGAATGTAACAAATGGTGAAGCTTAGGTTTATGATGATCCAATTTAATACCATAGATAGACAGATAGATACATAGATAGATAGATAGATAGATAGATAGATAGATAGATAGATCTTAGTATCTCCTACATCTTATCTCTTTCCTATATCTTACGTAACTTCCCATAAGCAAATTCAGCTACTGCCCCTGAGTACCACCTCTCTGTGGAATGTGTAACCTACCCAACTAGTGGTATTTGATAGTGCTATTCATGAAGTGCTTGCTAATCTTCAGAAATTCTGTTCCATCTCATTTTCATATGAAAACATTCATTCTTCTCTGCCTCTTTAAATTGTGATAAACTGTTTAAGCTAACTATGCTACATGATTTCTTTTACTTTTAAATTCTTGAATTTTTTTGTATACATCTTGTAAGTGTATCATTTGGTAATATTTATGCCATAAAAATATTTATGCCATAAAAATATTTATGCCAAAAAATTATCACTATCTCTTCTTTGAACCTCTTATGCATTTTTCTTACCATAAATAAGTTGTTCGTGGTTTAAATGTCATTTTATATTCTATGGTCTGTTCTGAAATTTCTTTAAGCTACAATCATCTTTGTCTGGCCATATGGTGTTTAGACACAACTGGGGATTGATCAGTAATTTGTTAACATGCACTTTCTTAAGAAAGTAATTTCCTGTGAAAAATCCTATCTTTGCCTATAGGTACTCTTTTTGGAGAAGAAAAAGAGAGATTTTAGTTAGCACTTTAATTTTTACAGAAGGCTGTCAACCTTCAAGTCTACCTATATGATCTCTAAGGAAGGCGGAGGATCCATATTTAGTCAATAACTTAGAATAAAAGTTACTTTAAGGCTCCAGTACCCTTCACATGTTTGGGGCCCAACTCTCATCTGGAACCTTCTTGAGGGAAGCCATTCATTCATTCCACCAGAAATTCTAAGACTGTTTCTTAGGAGTCTTCAGAGAACTACATAAATGGGCCACATTTCTTGGTCTGTGATAAAAATAAAAAAATTAGTTTTACTGATTCGCACTTTGGAGCACTACCTATATTCCATCAGAACGTATGAAAACAAACAGGTTTGGGTAAGCATGATCATGTTCACTGTAGCCATGATGTGGTGGCACCTCACCACTCAGGAAAAGCTGGTCATAGCCAGAGGGTAGAACAAATGCGGCTTAAGCCAGATTTGTAGCCCAGATCTAACAATAATCGCAATACTCTAGTCTTTTGTTTTATTGATCTTCACCTTATACCTTCATTTCTAAATATTTAAAGTTCCACCTTTTTATTCTATGCTATTTTACTCGTGTATTCTTATAGGCTGTGTGGCAAAATTTGGCCTTAAAGATTATAAGCAAATAATGTTAATATGAAATCACTGACAATTTCCATCTATTTTTCTTTGATGAATCTAGTACTTCATAACATTTCCAATATATGCTTTCTTACTACTTTTTCTCTAGGCTTTAAGTTCCCTATATCTAAATATTAGTGCGGGGGCACCAGGGTGGCTCAGTTGGTTAAGTGTCCGACTTTGGCTCAGGTCATGATCTCTTGGTTTGTGAGTTCAAGCCCCGCATCAGGCTCTGTGCTCACAGCCCAGAGCCTGGAGCCTGCTTTGGATTCTGTGTCTCCCTCTCTCTCTGCCCCTCCCCTGCTTATGCTCTGTCTCTCTCTGTCTCAAAAATAAATAGAAAACATTAAAAAATTGTTTAAACATTAGTGTGTTACGAATCTCAGAAGAAAAGTAACAAGCTACTGCCTATAGATGAAATGCAAGAGACCTCATGATGATCTCCCTTCTTTCCCTCTAACACTTGTTTGTTTACCAAATTTGTGAAGTTCACAGTATTATAAATTCTGAAATGTGACTATCAGAACTCCAGCTAGTAATAATAAGTCCTTATTTTTTTTTTTTTAAATAACAGCAAAAGAGATGTAATGGGGAAACTCCGTGGTTGTGGCAAAGAAACAACAGGGTCATTCAATTTTAGGCTCCCAGAAGTTTCAGTAACTCTATTTCATAAGAAGGCCTATGGTTTTAAAATGTAAAATATTTAAGGATCAAAACAATAAGAAGAAGAAAAGACAGCTTCTTTATCAAGTTAAATAAAAAACTGTCCAATGGCACAAACTGCCATTTTTAAAGAACCATAACAGGATCGAAATATATAGTCACAGTGGCGAGGCTCATTTTACAATTCACCACTGGGTAATGGAGGCCCAGCTGCCAAATCTGGTGAGAGCATGAGAAGGACACCTGCCTTAAAATTGAAGGAAAACTCTTCAAGGAAGTTGAGGTGAAATAAATATGACCTAGGAGATTTGAATAGCCAGTTGGCCAAACTTAAACCTTTTGTCAAGCCTTGTTTTAATTCACTTTGTATATTAATGGCATTAATCTTGCACCTTTTCCTGTCACGTTATATATTAAAATATAAGTATTTAATATTGGGAACTCCATGATTGAAAACTTAAGGTGAAATTTAAAAATACAGTTGAAATAGAATGTTGGACAGAAGTAATTCTATTGCAACAGGTCTCTTTGATTTTCAAAATCTTTTATTGTTCTGATGGTGCTTTAACTCATTCTTTTTCCCCGAACCCCCTGTATCTATTTTTTCAACAGCACTATGCCATCACATTTCCTTTTGTTTTTTTTTAATGTTTATTTACTTTTGAGAGAGGGAGAGAAAGAGAGCATGAACAGGGGATGGGCAGAGGGAGAGGGAGACACAGAATCTGAAGCAGGCTCCAACCTCTGAGCTGTCAGTGCAGAGCCTGATGCTGGGGCTCGAACTCATGAGCCAAGCTGAGTTGTGAGATCATGACCTGAGTGGAAATCGGACACTCAACTGAATGAGCCATGCAGGCGCCCCTTAATTTTCAATTAATTACTTTACCTTGTCTGTCAACTATGAAATCCTACTAGGATATTATTAAGAAATAGTGCATTTTATAACAAATTACAAGAACTTTTTTTACTGTGAATATTTTCATGAGCTCTACGAAAGTTTGTAACATTTTTTCCATTTACACATTGAAAAAGTTTTGTGTCTATTGAGTTTGTTAACTTTTCTTGCATGCTTACATCTTAGCCAAAACCTTGTTGTTCAACATGTAGTAAAAAAAATACACTTTTACTGGCCCAAATCTCCTCCATTCTATTAAGAAAAAAAAACAAAAACAAAAACAAAACTTAAACAAAAGGTTAAATCTTATTTCAGAACATTTCCCAACAGCAATCATGTGTATTCCATTGGGAAAAGAAGGAAATTCTTAACAACTTAGAATTGACTCATGTCCTATCCAGTCCCTGCTTACAATGAAATGACATCAGCATTGTAGTGTGTGGTATGTCAGGGTGGAATGGAATACAATTTCCTCAAGAGAAGAGAATACTTTTAACAAATGTCCAATGTTCTAGTGAAACTTGTGACGATTAACATAGTTTTTACATGAAATAACTCCATCCCCCCCAAATATAGGTATTTTCAAAGCCCATGTCAACAGTATTTTTCATAAGATAAATAAGAGATTGAAAAAAATGAATGAAAGAATAAACAAAACTAGGGAGGAACCTCTTAATCTTAGAGGATATCTGGGGTTTAACATATTTATGTGTTCTTATCTATATTTATATAGCATTTAACTTTGTAACTTAAATTCATATAACATTAACTACCTGTGACAATAAATACTTCTGTAACGTGTTACAAAAGACTGGAAAAACTGTTCTTCTGAATAATTTTTCTGATAAGATTAAGTTGTCCACAATCTATTTTAATCATGTTAAATGTAAAAGCAAGAAGCTCAGTTGCAAGAAGTGACACGGGATATGATTACATGTAATTAATATTTTCATTATTATACTTTTTCTGTATTTTTCAAACATTTCCACAGTAAGCATATATTTTTATTGTATGAAATATATTAAATAACTATTTTTAAATGTCTGTTTGTTTGTTTGTTTGTTTATGAGAGGCAGAGAGAATCTCAAGCAGGCTCTGCCATGGGGCCTGAACCCATAGACCGTGAGATCATGACCTGAGCTGAAATCAAGAGTCAGATGCTCAACCTGAGCCATCCAGGTGCCCCAAATTAAATTATTTTAAATGTTACGGAATAGGAACATTCCCAGATATACAAATGCCCTTATATACAAATACTTAGAAATAGCCTGAGGACCCTGATCTCCAAATAGTTCTGAAAATGATTCTTCTCTCTTTTTTTCCTCTCACCTCTGTCGATTGATTGCTGCCCAGGATTAGCATTCTTTCCCGGGGTTTTCCCTAATTTTTAACCTTAAATCTAGTTCAGCATGGCATCTTCAGAGACAAAGCAGCAAAAGTGGAAGAAAAGAAGGAAGACTGGACAGTTGCTTCTGCCCTTCCTGTGTCCTGGCCATGCTCCCTGGCTCCTTTCACAAAACCGTGCTGGTCCAGGGGAAGCCCTCAACTCTGAAGTAGCTGTTAGAACCTATGTGACCGAAGGTAGCCTGCACTCAGTCTTCCTCTCAGTTCTAAAACGTCCTGCTTTTGGTAAACAAACTCTACTATTAGTATGTTTTTGTGCTTTTGCTCTTCAATACAAAGTAAGAAAAAAGTAAAGCTTGAAAAGCTTTAACAAGCAGAAAGCAGGGGGATACAGGAGAAAGTTGTTTTACTTCCTATAGTTTTCCCCTCTGCTGTTTGTAGTAAAACCTTTAAGAAACCTTAAAGGACTGTTTATTATGCTGTGTGTTATGTGCAGGGAAAGAAGCATAAAGGAGAAACCGTAAGTAATTACTGTGCACTTGATTAGGGATGTTAGAAACGCTTATCTGAAGTAAGAAGACATCGGTTAAAAGAGAAAAAAAAAAATCGAAAGGTAACAAGCCATGCCATGTAAGCAGGCAACTATTCTAAACAAGGAACTCTTGTAGGTACCAGAGATCACCAGAGATGGAGCAGAGAGGCCTGCGGTTATCCCTTTTTTCTTCTGATGTTTCTGTAAATAAGTTCAAATCTGAGAGAATGAGTAGGAAGCCTAATTTGGACCACAGATCAGGCTGGATTCTCTAAAGAAGAATTAGCATTAGTAAAGCTGTTATCTTGACAGTCTGACTCCTGTGTCTACTTCTCAATCTGTTCCTTGTTGGAGGTGGAGGCAGGAGTGAGTCAAGCCTCATTAGCAGATAAGACAGACTTTTTCTCTGTTGTGGAGGAGCTATAATGTCAGTGGTGTGAAGAAAAGAATTATCCAACCATTATTTGCACAAGTAGAACTTCAGTCATAATTAGGCTGAATACCACAAAGATTCTGTGGGCACATCTACCAAGAGGACCTGACTGGGTCTGGAAAGTCAGGGAAAGCTTTCTTGAGTAAGAGAACTACCAGCTGAACTCAGAAAGGAAAGTTGCAGGGGCTACCCAGGTAAAAGCAGGGAGGGGAGAGAGCAAACACAGGGCAAACACAGGGTTGGGTAAAAGGAGGATGGCACAGTCCATGATTACAGAAGTCTATCTGCTTATGAGTGAATGATGGCAAGAGGACGTGAGGTAGGCAGGGTTTTCTTCTTCATCCCCAGATCAATGGGAATCCTTTACACGATTTTAAGTCAGAATCAGATTTGTTTTTGTTTTGTTTTTTATTTTTTTTTTAATTTTTTTAACGTTTCTTTATTTTTGAGATAGAGAGAGACAGAGCATGAACGGGGGAGGGGCAGAGAGAGAGGGAGACACAGAATCGGAAGCAGGCTCCAGGCTCTGAGCCATCAGCCCAGAGCCCGACGCGGGGCTCGAACTCACGGACCGCGAGATCGTGACCTGAGCTGAAGTCAGACGCCCAACCGACTGAGCCACCCAGGTGCCCTGTTTTGTTTTTTAAACTAATCAGTAAGGCTGCACTGAAGAGAATGTTTCAAAAGGATGCAAAAATGAATGTGAAGAAAGCTTCTAGGAGATCATTACAACAGCCAAGGGACCCCACGACCGTCTCATTCTTCACTAGAACCCTGGAGCTCTAGGAGTCCCCTGCCCACTGTCTAGTCAGAGGAACAGGATATGTCCTTATTCCAACTGTATTGTGGAGATAGGCCCTTGGTATATCTGGTGGGGGATATGACTGCATATCACCATAGAATTAATGCCAACTAATTTTTCTCATTCTATCAGCACTGAAGTATACCCCCAACTCACAACAGCTAAAACGGACTTTTGGAGGCTACCTGGAGATAGCAATCACCCTTTTCTCATTTTTCTTGGACCTGTTTTCTATTTATTCCCAGGATGACCAAACTCATTTCTCTTCTAAGTGGGAGATGCCAATACCTGGCAATTCTTTATTTCTAACTCTGACCTTTCCTCTATATCCCAGACAAATATTTTCAACTGACTCCTTATACCTCTTGCTCATTAGACATTTTGAAAGTTTCTCAAACTCAGTATTTGTAATACTGTATTTGTTTTCCAATGCACTTTGAATTTCATATCTCATTAATGACTAGAAATCCCAAAGTAAGGTTACCATCTATCACTCTTTTAAACATTAACCAAGTTTATCTTAGAAACACTTCATATTTGATTCCTTATCCTCCATCATCATCATCATCATCATCATCATCATCATCATCATCATCACTTTAACAATAGCTAATGCTTATTGGGGGCTTAATATATGTCCGGGACTGGTGCTTTGTACCTTATATTATCACTTATTCCGCACCACGATCCTATGCTATTATTATCCCACTATCTGAAGCTAAATGAGATTCAGGAGAAGCTGTATTACACCCAAAATCATGGGTATCAAACATAAGGTGCTTCACAATTTGACCCTATCTCCTCTCTTTAAGCTCATCTTTCACAATTCTACAAGTCAGTGATAATCAGCCTCTTGACCATTTCCTAAATATGCCACACTGTTTAGTGCCTCTGAAGTAAGTCATTTTTGGCCCAATTTTCATGGTCAACCTTAAGTGTTAGCTCCTTTTGGAATCCCTGCCTTTCTTCTCTCTTCCCACCCATCTCCACAGTTCTTTATCCATGTTTCCATACTACCACTCACCTCATGCTGCAATTATTTATTTTGAAGTATGTCTTCCTCAGGAGAGTTTTAGTTCTCCAGGTGTGGAAAAGTATCTTATGCACCTTTGTACATTAAGAGTCTAGAACAGTGCCTGAAAGGTGGCAGGGATTCTGTGACTTTTAACCGAAAAATGGTGATGGCTAACATTTGCCCCCAGATACTCTGCTAAGTTCTCAGACATACTGCCCATTGACTTTCACAACAGCCCTATGAAGTAGGTGCAGCTTTCATCCCCAATTCACACAGAAAGAAGCTGAGAGTCAGAGAGGTTAAGTAATTTGTCACAGAGATAATAAACCGTCCCTCAATATCCACTCTCCGTTTGTCTCTCATGAAACTTTCAGGTGTCTTATGGACATCCAGAACAAAGACTTTATTTATTTTCATGCTTCTAACCAGGTTGGTATTGTGATAAGGACCTGAATCCTGGCTATGCTATTCCATGTGTTTCCTTGCCTTCTGGATACAAAGAAAATACAGTGATGAGTCATCTTGGACCACACAAAGGAGAGCAACACTCTAGAGATAGCAAAGCAAGATAAAAAAGCAGTAAGGGCCCCTTAAGACCTCAGAGAGCCAATTCATTTTGACAGATTATTTCCAAAGATAGCTCCGGTAATTCCTCCCATTCTACAAGTCCTTTTGTACTGTTACTTTGCCAACCCTATCATCCAGAGATATTCCCTCCCTTTAAATCTGGGCTGTGACCTGGGTTATCCAATACAATGCAAGAGAAATGACATTATGACTTTCAGGCTAGACCTTAAGAGGCCTTGAAGCCTCTGTTTGCACCCTGCTGGAAGCCAGCACCCATATCAAGAAGCTCATGCTAGACTGCCAAATGATGAGCGACCGCAGAAAGAGAGAGAGGTTACATGTAGGAGAAGCAAGAGGCTTTAGCTGCAGCCAACACAAACACATGAGACATATGATGTAGGAGATCTTGAATGCTCAAGAACCACTTCAGTCAGCCCAGCTGACATGATATGAAGCACAGATGAGCCCTCTTCACTGAGCCTTGCCCAAATTTCACACCCTTGAATCAATAGCTTTTTTTGAGACCCCAAAGTTCTGAGGCAGTTTGTCATACAAGAATATAACTAAAACAGCCACTATACCAGTTGGACTTTTATGAAAACAAACTTGTATACTGTAATCAGCCACTGTTATTTTGTGTCTTGGACAGGAGTAGATCCTATATTCTAGCTATACAGTAATTTAACCAAGTACCTACACTAAATGGCTGAAAGAGGATTTGTAGCAAGTCGGGTTACCTAGAGAGCCCAGGTTCTAAAACTAAGAATTACATTCTCTGGGAGGAAAGCAGGGAAAAAAATAGAAAGAAACATATTCATTTATGAAAAAGAATGCATCTTCTTCCATCTTTTCTTGGGGCACCTGGGTGGCTCAGTCAGTTGAGCACCCATTTATTTCAGCTTAGGTCATGATCCCAGGGTTTTGGGATCAAGCCCTGTGTCTGGCTCCATGCTGTGGAACTTGCTTGGGATTCTCTCTCTCCCTCTGCCCTTCTCCCTTACTCACACTCTCCCTCTCTCTGTAAAATAAATAAACATTTTTTCTGCTTATTATAATAAAAACTATAACTTATAAACATCTTACCTGCTTTTCCACCACCTGGAATGCTCCACCACCACCACTATTTCTCTGCTTTTCTTTTTTTCACATTTTCACTCAGCTAAATTCTCTGTGGAAACTCTCCTGAGCAACCCAATCCCCACGAACTTCTAGAGCACTTGCTGCCAGTTCCATGCATTTGGGCAGAAGAGATATAGAGGAAGTCCAGAGCAATACAGGTCTGCCTCAAGAAATAAGAAAAACCACAAGACCTACAGATATAGAGTCTTGTATTCTTAGTGTTCTGTATATTATTCATACCAAAGCTATTTATGGGCTACGCACTATGTGATACATTGTTAGTGGGAATTACAAATAAGGATACGGTACAATCATTTCAACCAAGAAGTTCCAGTGTGGTAGGGGAGATAAATCATTGTACAAAAATGATTACAACTCAAAATAGTAAATAGTGAGTCCCCAAAGAGAAAGCTACTGGATCCCTTAATTCCACTTGATGGAAGCACCATGTATGTCATTTCCCTTCCTATTAAAATATAATCCTCTGCAAAACACTAACCTTATCATATGATTTTTGTACTTCACAGCCTCTGGTTGACCATTTTCCCTATTGTGAACATCAATAAATATTAATGTATTTTCCTGATTCATTTAAGGAACACAAATAAATACTTAGAAACTGGTAATTGCCTTAAATATCACATTATTTTGAGTATCTGAGGGAAAACTGATGAACTTTTACTTTACTGTGCCTCAAAATAAGGCACCAAGTTAAATAATATTACAACAAATTTCAGGAGATTGTCTTATTACTTTTATTTTATTAGAAATTTGTCTGACCTATGAAGCTTGAATAATCTATCACCTTAAATTTATAAATTGCTTGCTCTGAAAGTATTATTTTAACAGCATTTGTTGTCATCAAAATTTGCCTGATAAACAAAAGGACTATATACTACGTATAATTGTATTTTCTAGGCTAATTGTCCTATTGAGGATTGTGAAATGTCAAATGAAAATAGTGTTATATTACTGATTTAATTATTGCCTATTTCTAAAATTGTGTACAAGGAGATGTAGATAAAATGGACAAACTGAGGAAAATGGGAAGATCAGTGGATCAGGAGATAACAAAGCCTCTTTGAGGCAACTGTGGGGGAAAAAAAGCATGTTTTCTGCAGTTCTAAGCTTGAACTCTGAGCTTTGCCACTTATATTCCATAATTTTGGGGCAAGCCATTTGAAATTTTCTTAACTTCAGTTTTCTCAAATATAACATATATAAGAATAGTTACATAGATATTGTTAAGTATAAATGAGCAATGTATAAAAAGCACCTAGCCCAGGCATGAAAACCATAGCTACAATTGGGTACTCTAACAAGTTTAATATCCCAATGGTCCACTTTTTTCTTCTGCAAGAAAAGAGGACTGACTTTGACTGGAGCATATTAGCATGTTGAATTCAACAACTTATACATTTCTAGGAGAAGGAAGAGGAGGTGGAGGAAGAAGAGGGAAAGAAAAAGAAGAAGAGGAGGAAGAAGAGAAGACAAAACTGGGAAGAATGTTGGGATTCCAACTGTATTTTTTTTCCAAGTAAGGGAGGTAATGATCAAAAGAACTTTCCATTTGGAGGTTTTTTGTTTGTTTGTTTGTCACAAGCCACTTTGTTATGGTTGGCACTTACCCACAGGTTGTATTTGAGAACCACTGGATTAAATACTGTTCTGGAGATCAGTTTTTCTGCAACATGAAAATTATTTGGTTCTAAGACTCCATGCCAGCATGACTACACAGATGTACACAGATTACATGGACAAATTCTTGAATTCCAATTAAAAAATAAATGTACTTGTAACTGAGACATAAAAGAAAGAGTAAAAAAGATGTTGAAGATCCACATAGTTATCTTAATCATATTGAGCATTCTAAATATCTAATCTTTTCTTTTACAATTTATGACAAATAATTGCTTTTATCCCAGTTTTATTAAGAAATATATCACTGTATAAGTTTAAGACATACAGCATGATGATTTGATTTATATATTTTGCAAAATGATTACAATAGGTTTGGTTAATATCCATTGTCATATAAATAAAAGAAAAAGAAAAAAAATCCAAGAATTTTCTACCCTGCAAAGGTATCACTCAGAATTGAAGGAGAAATTAAGAGTTTTCCATATAAGCAAAAACTAAGGGAGTTTATCACCCCTAAAGTGGCCTAAAATAAATGTTAAAAGGAGTTATTTAAATTGAAAATAAATCATACCGATGAATAAGAAGTAAAAGATAAATATATAGTAAGGGCACTGGACCAATTACTTATAAAGCAAGTATGAAGGTTAAACAACAAAAGTAGTAAAATTATGGGGCACCTAGATGGCTCAGTTGATTAAGTGTCTGACTTTGGCTCAGGTCATGATCTTGCAGTTTGTGAGTTTGGCCTCACATTGCACTCTGTGCTGACAGCTCAGAGCCTGAAGCCTGCTTCAGATTCTGTGTCTTCCTCTCTAACTGCCCCTCCCCAACTTGCGCTGTATCTCTCTGTCAAAAATAAATAAAATTTTTTAAAAAATTACAATAGTAAAATTAACTAAAACTACAATAATTAATTAAGGGATGAATAAAATAAAAAGATGTAAAACATGGCATCAAAAATATAAAAGTGCGGAAGAGAGTATAAAAATACAAAGTTTTGGAATGTGTTCAAATTTAAGCTCCTATCAACTTAAAACTAACCATTATATGCATAGGAAGTTACATGTGAATCTTATAATAAACATAAAGCAAAAACATACAGTAAATACATAAAATAAAATGAGAAAGAAATCTAAATATAATGCTGAAGAAAGCCATCAAACTACAAGGGAAGAAAGAAGGAAGGAACAGAGAAAAACTTCAAAAGCAGCCAAAAAACAACAAAGTGGCAATAAATACATATCTACCAATAATAACTTTAAATGTAAATGGACTGGGGCACCTGGGTGGCTCAATCAGTTAAGTTTCCAATTCTTGGTTTCAGCTCAGGTTATGATCTCATGGTTTGGAAGTTCAAGCCCCACACTGGGCTCTGTGCTCTCAGCTGATAGTGCAGACCCTGCTTTGGATCCTCTGTTTCCTCTCTCTGCCCTTCCCTCACTTGACCATCTATCTTCCCTTCTCTCTGCCCTCCCTTGCTTGCATGCTCTCTTTCTTTAAAAAATAAATAAACATTAAAAAAATAAATGTAAATGGACTAAATTCTCTAACCAAAAGACACAGAGGGGCTGAATGGACAGCTCAGAGCCTGGAGCCTGCTTCAGATTCTGTGTCTCCCTCTCTCTCCCCTCCCTCCCCCACTCACACTCTTTCTCTCTCTCAAAAATAAATAAACATTAAAAAAAATTAAAAAAAGAAAACAATAGACTTTAAAACAAAAATAAAAGACAATGAAGAGCATTATATTATTATAAAGGGGTCAATTCAGCAGGAAGATATAACATTTATAAATGTATATGCATCCCATATGGAAGCACCAAAATATATAGAACAAATACTCATAGACCTAAAGGGAGAAACTGATAGAAATACAATAATCATAGGGGACTTTAACATCCTTCTTACATCATTGGATACATAATCCAGACAGAAAATAAGCTTTAAACTTTACATTAGACCAGATGGACTTATTAAATATATACAAAAAGTCCATCCAAAAGCAGAAGAATCCATAGTCTTTTCAAAGACACATGGAACATTTTCCAGAATAGATCTGTTAGACCACAGAACAAGACTCAATAAATTCAGGAAGACTGGAATCAAATCAAGCATCTTTTATGATCATATGACATGAAATTAGAAATCAATTACAAGGGGCACCTGGGAGAGTCAGTTGTTAAGTGTCTAACTCTTGATCTCAGCTCAGGTCATAATATCATAGTTCATGGGATTGAACACTATTGCTTAGGATTCTGTCTCCTTCTCACTATGCCTCTCTCTCTCTCTCTCTCTCTCTCTGTCTCTCTGAAAATAAATAAACTTAAAAAAATTAATTATAAAAAACTGGATAAAACACATAAGTGTAGAGATAAAACAACCAGATACTGAAAAACCAATGGGTCATTAAATAAATCAGAGGAAGTTTTTAAAAAACTACCTAGCAACAAATGAAAACAGAAATACAGCATACCAAAATGTATGTGAGATAGCAAAGCAGATATAAGAAGGAAGTTCAGACCTACATAGGTCTACCTCAAGAAACAAGAAAAATCACAACCAATCTAACTTTATACATAAAGGAAACCAGAAAAAGAAGAAAAAACAAAGCCGAAAGTTAGTAGAAGGGAGGAAATAACAAAGATCAGAAAGGAAATAAATTAAATAAAGACTAAACAAACAACAAAAAATCTCAATGAAACTAAGAGCTGGTTCTTTGAAAATCTAAAGTTGACAAACTTTTAGCTAAAGTAAGCAAGAAAAAAAGAGGGTTCAAATGAATAAAAACAGAAACAAAAGAGAAGTTACAAATGATACCACAGGAATATAAAGGATCATAAAAACTAATACAAACAATTATACAGAAACACTTTGGACATGCTAGAAGAAATAAATAAATTCCTAGAAACAAAATCTTCTAAGATTGAATCGTGAAGAAACAGAAAATCTGGATAGACCAATTTCCAGTAAGAAGGTTGAATCAGTAACGTAAAACCTCCCAATAAACACAAGTCCAAAACCAGACAGTTTCACTGGTGAATTCTTCCTAACATTCAAAGATTTAATACATATCCTTCTAAAATGCACCCAAAAATTTAAAAAGGAGGGACCATTCCAAACTCATGAGTCCAGCATTATCCTGGTACCAAAACCAGACAAAGACATCACACACACACACACACACACAGACGAGGGAGGGAAGGGGAGAGAGAGAGAGAGAGAGAGAGAGAGAGAGAGAGAGAGAGAAGAAGAAGAAGAAGAAGAAGAAGAAGAAGAAGAAGAAGAAGAAAATTATAGGCCAATATCCCTAAGGAACACAGATGCAAAAATCCTCAAAAAAATATTAGCAAATTTAACCCAGTAATACAGTAATAAAATAAAAGAATCATATATCATGATCAAGTGGGATTTATTCAAGGGATGCAGAATGTTTCAGCATCCACAAATCAAACAACATAATAGACCACAAAAACTAAAAGAAAGATAAAAACTATATTATCATCTCAATGGATGCAGAAAAAACATTTGACGAATGTCAACTTCCATTTATGATAAAAATTCTCAACAAAGTGGGTACACAGGGAACATACCTCAGCATCATAAAGGGCATATAAGACAAACCCACATCTAACATCACACTCAATGGTGGAAAACTGAAAACAATAAAAAAAATTAAAAAATGGGTTTCCTCTAAGATTAGGTAGAAGACAAGAATGCCCACTTTTATCACTTTTATCCAACATAGTATTGGAAGTCATGGCCACAACAATAAGGCAAGAAAAAGAAATAACAAGCATACAAATTGTAAAGGAAGAAGTAAAGATGTCACTATTTGCAGATGACATGATACTATGTATAGAAAACCTTAAAGTCTCCACCAAAAAAACTATTAGAACTAATACACATACCATAAAATTACAAGAAATGAAATCAATATAAAAATATGTGAAACTTATATCACTAATGACAAACTATCAGAAGGAGAAATTAAGAAAGCAATGCCATTTACTATTGCATCAATAAGGAATAAATTTAACCAAGGAAGTGAAAGACCTGTACTCTGAAAACTCTAAGCCTAATGAAAAAAAAATGAAGATTAATAAATGGAAATGTATTTTGTGCTCAAGATTTTGAGGGATCAATATTGTCAAAATGTCCATACCAAAATAATCTACAAATTCAATGCAATTCCTAACAAAATTCCAATGGCATTATTCATAGAACTAGAACAAGTAATTCTAAACTGTGTAGGGAACTACAAAAGATCCTTAAAAGCCAAAGAAATCTCGAAAAGAAGAACAAAGCCACTACCACACTTTAAACTGTACTACAAAGCTATAGTGTTCAAAACAGTATGGTATTGACATAAAGAAATAGATGTTTAAATCAGTGGAACAGAACTAAGAGCCCAGAAATAAGCCCACACATACAGGGTCAATTAACTTATGACAACAAAAGAAAGAATATACAATGGAGAAAGGACAGTTGCTTTAATAAATGGTGTCAGGAAAAGTGGACAGCTGCATGCAAAAGAATGAATGGTCTAGACTACTGTCACAGACCATGCACAAAAATTAACTGAAAATAGATGAAACACTTGAATGTAAGACTTGAAACTATAAAAATTCCTAGAAAAAAACATTGATGATAAGCTCCTTGATATCAGTCTTAGTGATATGTTGGTGGCTTTGACTTCAAAAGCAAGGGAAACAAAAGCAAAAATAAGCAAATGGGACTATCTCAAACTAAAAAACTTCTGCACAGTGAAGTAAAGTATCATCAAAATGGAAAGGCAATCTACCAACTGGAGAAAGATATCTGCAAATCATATATGTGATAAGAGGCTAATATCCAAAATATATAAAGAACTTATACAATTCAACAATTTAAAAAATTAAAAAATTGGCAGGGGCAGCTGGGTGGCTCAGTCAGTTAAGCATCTAAGTCTTGGTTTCAGCTCAGGTCATGATCTCACGGTTCATGAGTATGAGCCACACATCCACCTCTGTGCTGCTGGTATGGAGACTGCTTGGAATTCTCTCTCTCTCAAAATAAACAAACTTAATTTTTTTTCAATATATGAAATTTATTGTCAAATTGGTTTCCATACAACACCCAGTGCTCATCCCAAAAGGTGCCCTCCTCAATACCCATCACCCACCCTCCCCCTCCCTCCCACCCCCCATCAACCCTCAGTTTGTTCTCAGTTTTTAAGAGTCTCTTATGCTTTGGCTCTCTCCCACTGTAACCTCTTTTTTTTTCCTTCCCCTCCTCCATGGGTTTCTGTTAAGTTTCTCAGGATCCACATAAGAGTGAAACCATATGGTATCTGCCTTTCTCTGTATGGCTTATTTCACTTAGCATCACACTCTCCAGTTCCATCCACATTGCTACAAAGGGCCATATTTCGTTCTTTCTCATTGCCATGTAGTACTCCATTGTGTATATAAACCACAACTTCTTTATCCATTCATCAGTTGATGGACATTTAGGCTCTTTCCATAATTTGGCTATTGTTGAGAGTGCTGCTATAAACATTGGGGTACAAGTGCCCCTATGCATCAGTACTCCTGTATCCCTTGGGTAAATTCCTAGCAGTGCTATTGCTGGGTCATAGGGTAGGTCTATTTTTAATTTTCTGAGGAACCTCCACACTGTTTTCCAGAGTGGCTGCACCAGTTTGCATTCCCACCAACAGTGCAAGAGGGTTCCCGTTTCTCCACATCCTCTCCAGCATCTATAGTCTCCTGATTTGTTCATTTTGGCCACTCTGACTGGCGTGAGGTGATATCTGAATAAAAGAATTAAAAAAATGGGCAGAGGATCTAAACATTTTTCCTAAGAAGATGTAGATATGGCCAACAGGCACATGAAAAGATGTTCATTGCTAATTATTAGGGAAATGCAAATCAAAACTACAATGAAATATCGCTTTGCATCTGTTAGAATGCCTATTGTCAAAAAGACAAGAGATAACAAATGTTGGAGAGAATGTGGGGAAAATGTACATATTCATTTCTGGTGAATGCAAATTTGTGTATCCACTATGGAAAATAGTACAGAGAGTCCTCAAAGATTAAGAATAGATTTACCATATGATCCCGTTATTCCACTTCTGGGTATTTATCCAAAGAATATGAAAATGCTAATTCAAAAGATGTGTGCATCCCTATGGTCACTGCAGCATTATTTACAATAGCTAAGATATGGAAACAACCTAATTGAATAAAGAAAATGACGGATGGATGGATGGATGGATGGATGGAGGGATGGATGGATGAATAAAGAGGATGTGGTATATACAAAGGATTACTACTCAGCCATAAAAAAGAAAAAAATTTTTCCATTTCTGACAACTGAATGAACCATGAAGATACTACACTAAGTGAAATAAGTAAGACAGAGGGAGACATACCATATGATTTGACTCATATGTAAAATATAAAACAACAAACGAGCAAACAAAACAATATCAAAAACTTACAGATACAGAGAACAGGTTGAGGGTAAGGGGGGCTGAAGAGTAGATGAAATGGCTAAGGGGGTTAATTGTGTGGTATTGAATAGTAACTAGACTTTTGGTGGTGATCATTTTGTAATATATACAAATATCAAATTATAATGTTGTACACCTGAAACTTATATAGTGGTATATACCAATTTTAGCTCAATTTAAAAAAAGAATAAGAAAAAAGGAAAACATTTTTTTCCTTTATGATAAATCTTAGAATAGCTCTCTTAACTTTAGTTATTTGCTTTTTTGAGAACATATTAACCTTGTTTTATTTACATATAGAAAGAAAGCTAATAGAGTAATGATAGGCTTTGGAATTGGGTAGAATTGGCTAATTCTAGTCACTAATTTTGTGAGAAGTTGCCCAAGCACTTAACTTCTCAGAGCATTTATTCTTTTTTTTTAAAGTTTATTTCTTTTAGTAATCTCTACTCCCAATGTGGGGCTCAAACACATGACCTTGAGATCAAGAGTTACAAGCTCTTCTGACTGAGCCAGCCAGGCGCCCTGCATTTGTATTCTTTTGAGGAAACTGACCACAAATATTTCAAGGGCCATTGTGAGGAGTAAAATGAGATAAACCTGCATAGACTAGTACTTACTCCGTGCTTGGTAAATAATATTTTTAATATTTTAAAATGCATGCCTTTCTCCACTTTTTCTTTTCCTTATTTTCCCAGGTGATATTCTCTTTATACTTGTTTTCCCAGATTAATTATTAACAGCACTCCTTTTCATATTATAATTGTATGAGTTTGGATGAAAATTTATATAGTCACCCTATTTATGAATGAACCCTCCCTATTATGTATTCTTTTGGCACTTCCCTTTATCCTTTGGTCACAGCTTTGCAAAAGTTGTATACAAAACAGAAGGGTTTAGTGGGCACCTGGGTGGCTCAGTCAGTTAAGCATCCTAATCTTGGTTTCAGCTCAGGTCATGATCCCAGGGTTGTGGGATTGAGCCCTGTATTGGGCTCTGCACTGAACCGGTAGCTTGCTTGGGATTCTCTCTCTCTCTTCTCCTCTCCTCTCCTCTCCTCTCCTCTCCTCTCCTCTCCTCTCCTCTCCTCTCCTCTCCTCTCCTCTCCTTTACTGCCTCTCCTCCCATCTTTCTTTCTACAATATAGACACATGGATTTAGTGAATACCTTGCTTTTGTGAGAGTAGAGAACAGGGCAGTATAGTTTGGGTGCCTGAGGATCATATCCTTCATCTACTATTTGTATCTTTCATCTACTATTTACTAGCTATATTACCATGGTCAAGCTGTGTAATGTTTTGAGTATTTGTTTTTTATATCTCATCTAAATTGGTGACATGAAGATTAAAGCAGATAATAAAGCACTTAGTAGAATATATGATACACAGTATCATATTTTCTTACTTTAGAACAAATATTTTCTTAATTATTTTATAATTAATATTTTATAATAAATAATATTTTATACTAATAATAGTTATTATTATTTTCTTACTTTGGAACAAATATTTCCATACACGCATTGAAGAAGTGTACATTCATATAACATTTCTGGTGCACATGTGTATGCCTATAAAAATAATATGAGTAAGTTTGATCTCCTCAAAAAAACTTCAAGAATTTTATCATAGATAAACCATAGATATGGTCAAATCTTTACATGGGAACATTATCTCAGTGTAGTTTTCTTTTCAAACATTTCTATAGCTTTGTTTACATATAATCAATGCCTATTAAGCTACACATCAGGTTAGTTTTTTGAGTTTCACTGTATGTATATACAGGCAGTTCGCAACTTATGATGGTTCAACTTAATGATTTTCAACGTTAGGATATGGCAAAAGCAATCTACATTCAGTTGAAATTATACTTTAAATTTTGAATTTTCACCTTTTCCAGACTGTGATATGCAGTTCAATATTCTCTTGTGATCCTGGGTAGCAGCAGTGACCCACAGCTCCCAGTGAGCCGCATGATCACACGGGGAAAGAACCAATACACCAGAACCACTCTGTACCCATACAATCATTCTGTTTTTCACTTTCAGTAGAGGAGTCAATAAATTACATGAGATACTCAACACTTCATTATAAAATAAGCTTCCTATTAGATACTTTTGCCCAACTTCAGGCTAACGAAGTGTTCCCAGCATGTTTAAAGTAGGCTAGGCTAAGCTATAATGTTCAGTATGTTAGGTGTATTAAGTACATTTTCAACTTACAATACATTCAATTTAAAATGGGCTTGTTGGGGTGTAACCCTGACACAATTCAAGGAGCATTTGTGCTTCTGAAACTATTGACACAATCAAGATAATGAATATCTATCACCCCTAAAAATTCCCACTTGACCCTTGTTCACTCCTTTCTTTCCTCCCTTTGTGTCCTCAGACAAGCCTCAATGTAGTAACAGTAAAGAATGGACCATCTAAAGGTCAAAATGGAGTACTATGTAAGTAAATTTGCATTAGTATTGGGTGATGATACATTATAGGAGTTAAAGGTGTGCACTGTGAAGTCAGGCAGCTTCAATTCAAATCTTTCTTCTGTCTGTTAGTACCTGTTTCACCTTGCTAAGTAACAGTGTCTCTGAACCTCAATTTCTATATTGCTAAAACAGAACTAGTGTCTACCTCAGAGAATAAACTACCTAAAGTATTTATAGGTCTTAATAGAGAATTCATTTTGGCACCCACTTAGGACTCACTACCTAGTAGTTACTATTGGGTATCAAGAAGAAAATGAAGCACAGGATATTTAATGTGTTGGGAAAATGTTCGTGCTTAAGTGAAAAATGCAAGTTATCAATTATTTACAGTATCACCATATTTTAATTTTTAAAAAGTATAAATACATAGATTCAAATAGAGAATATTCTTGTCAACAAGATGGGAAAAGTAAATATTACCAATGATTTCTATTTTCTTTTTTTCATTATTTGTCTATGCTTCACAATTAATACATTCTCATTTTGGTAATTAGATAAAAATACAAAAACTTTATTTTTAAAAAAGTAAGGGTGAATTTTATACATTCATTTAGTACTTGCATGTTAATTTAGTACTTACTACATACTAGACCTGGAGCACTGGGGTTAGAAAATTGAAATGACAAAATATTTACTCTCAGGGATAAAAAGGCACAATTACACTATGGTATTTTTTTAATCCTTTTGATTTTATGAATAGAACAGATTTTACTGTGAAGAATTAAGTGGCAGGTTATGGTTATAACAAATAGAGGCCTAGAACCGGGTTTTTTTTTTCCATTTCTTTAAAAAAATTTTTAATGTGTATTTATTTTTGAGAGAGACAGAGCATGAGCAGGGGAGGGGCAGAGAGAGAGGAAGACACAGAATCCGAAGCAGGCGTCAGGCTCTGTGCTGACAGCTCAGCACGATGCGGGCCTCGAACCCACAGACCATGAGATCATGACCTGAGTCAAAGCTGGACTCTTAACCAACTGAGCCACCCAGGCACACCTATTTTTCCACTTCTAAAGACATACATCCTTTGCACAAAATGTAACTTATCTGCATCTATTTCTTTTACTTCTTAAAATAACTTTATTTCTTTTTATTCTGTATTTATGATATTAAATGTTACAGTAAGATCCCTGTATAATCTACCTTAAATTAGAAGTGCTAAGTGGATAAGAAGGATCTCTAACACTCTTTTGTTTCATATCATAAACAACTGGCAGTCTAATGACACTTCATGAGGATAATTCTGGGATACAGAATTTCAGCTTGTATTTCAGATTGGCTATAAAGTAATCAGGATTCTTCCCAAGGATTGTAAGACAGTCAATTCTTATCCTCAATTATTTTACTAAAATAAAAATCATCTCTAAATCTGTAATTTTTTGGCTTAAAAATCCATTGTATTTAATACAAAAATTATTGGTCATAGGTAAGAACAAATATGTATGTTAATTAGACATAAAAGTTTTGAAAATGAAATTAATGTGAAGGAACTTAAATATTTAAAAGAATCATATATTTAGAGACCATTATAAACACAACACTTATCTTTTCTCTTACAGAAAAAGTCTAATATAAATCCAAACGTGTTATTAACTATTTCAAACACAAAGGAACTCTAAGAGTTACTGGATTTGAGCCCCCTATGCTTCCATCTTGATTTCCCAATGATCCAGGTAGAATGTCCACGTTCTCTTGCTTTATATGTTATGGTAAATTGCTAATACCTGAAAACAAGCAGCACTTTACACAAGCAGGCTCAGACACAACGTTGATATGCTAATGATCTATAATGAGGCCACCAGACATCAATTACATAAATGAGACTAGGAACAGGGCCAACACAGGTACGCTCTACTAATTTGTTCATCTCTTTGGCCAAAAGCCAACTGCATGACAAGTGAATGCCCCTAAAGTCACTGGGGCACGACTCCTTTGCTTCAGAGAAGGATCGGACATTGCATACCTGTGTGATCCCTATCTGTCTAAGGACACTTTAATGAACCATACAAGTACACCTAATGAGAATACATCTGAAGGGTCAGTAAATTCACATACTAGGAAGAATACAGGGTAATAAAGAAAAGTTAAAGGCAGAAAAATCAGTCTGAGACTGACATAAAACTTAATCAAATTTCTAAAGGACAAAGCAGGAATAATATCAAAATAACAACATCATTCTTTCCTAATATTTTGAATTTAGAACAAGTACAACTCAATATCATTAATAGACTTAGTATAATTGGGTTTAATCAGAACATTAAACACTTCTTTACTCTCATAATGTATGATATACTGACAACCTCAAGCCAAATATTTTCCATTAGGATACACCTTTGAATTTTTAATAGAAATGAGCAGGGAAATATAATTCTTTGAATATGATTTTTTGGCAAACATAAAGACTATTAATGAATGACACAGAAGAGAAGCAATTAACGGTATAATGAAAGTAATACCTATATATACAATACGATTTAATGTGTTGTACAATCCTTTGGAAGTCAGTTGACAGCAATTTAAATAAAAGGATGCAAAATTTCTATATATTAGAACCATATGGGGAAAAACTTCTGATAAGTTTTTGACATAATATAGTAACTATTAAAATAGTTTACTGGCTATTTTGACCACTATGGCAGTCAGTAAGGACAGGGACATTGTATGAAGCATCAAGCTGTTTATCAGGGACTTCATGTTCTGTCTTTGGCGGTGTCCAAGCCAGACTAGTCTACCATCAGCAGGAAGGGGAAAACAAGAAGGTGCAAGTGCGAGGAAACATGGTTTCAGCTGTCAGTGCTGCAGAAATGTCCAGTTTACAGGCAAATTGTAGTCTCTGGGGGAGCCTAACAACAACAGATTTCAGAGCAGATAAGCATCAGGATAAAAGTCCTAGACGGATGGAGGAAACTGCATAAGAGGCAGGGATTTGGAAAGGAGAATACTGGAAGTTTACAAAGTCAGTGGAACATTTCATCTCACTAATCATTCTTTGGTTTATATTTCTGTCATCAGATCTGACTCTTGTTAATGCTTTCCTGACTCTAACCTTAGCACTTCTCGACTATGGTTCATATACTTTTTCTGACTCGGGTGCTGACCCAAATCCTTGGTCAGTCCCCACCCCATATCTTCTAGCATCCTATGACATCTTTTTTTCAGGACACGGTGTGCATCTGTTTTAAACTTGTAAACTGCATTGTCTCAACACAGAACTCCATCTTCATGGGACCTTTAGGTCTCTAATGCTTTCAAAAGATGATTTTTTAGAGAAATGCTTTGTTATCAGACTTCCGTATTCAATGAAGTCATTTCATATGTGACTTTTAGGTGAAGCAGAGGGAGTAGTATTTTGATAGCCTGCTTGTCAAAGGAAGGAGAGAGAGATGAGCCATCGCATACGAGATTACATTATATAGTGGTTTAGAGTATGAACTGTAGCATGAGAGTCTGCATTGGAACCTTGGATTGCTAACAACTAGTTATGAATCTTGGGCAAGTAACCTAACCTTTCTGCACCTCAGATAATTCCATCATCTACCTAAAAGAACTGTTGTCAGACGGAATCTTAAAAATGCCTATAAAGCATTTAGTATATTGCCCAGCCATGGTATCTACTACCTACATGTTAGAGATGCGTGGGAAAAGTGGTGGCATTTATAATCAGGAAGCCTCCTCCAAGTGGACTGTGCAGGACTCTTGGAATACGGATGGCCCCTCCAGCAGGGCACAGACACCAATCCCACAATTCACCCCTTTGCGGCAGTAGGTTAAGGATGGCAACAAATTCTTGTCTAGTCCTCCCATCGTGAGATGGAATCCAATTCTCCTCCACTTAAAAATGGACTGGCGACTGGCGTTACTGACTTGCTAGACAAACAGAATGTGATGTCCTTGGACTTTCACGGCTGCCTCATGTTTCTGCCGGCGAACACTCTTTGGGATACTTATTGCCAAGCTGTGAGGAAGCCCAAGCAATTCACATTCAAAGGAACTCAAAGCACTCAGCTGACAGCGCTGGTGGCATTCCAAGCCAGCAGAGCCAGAACCAACTTGCCAGCCTTGTGGGTAAACCTTCTTGGGTGGCTTGGCCCTACAGGTTGTCTAGCAGCCCCAATTGAAGGCACAGGGAGCAGAAACAAACAAGATTTCCAGCTAGGCCCTGCCAGAAGTGTACACGTGTAAACAAATGATTGTTATGTTAAGCTACTAAGTGTTCAGATGTTTTGTTACACAGCAATGGGGAAGTGCAATGTTTGTGAGAATGCTCTTGGAAGCAAGGTGCAACAGAGTTCTGTTTCTCCGCAGGTAATTTATGATTGGCATGATGCTTCCTAGACAACAGTGAGGGGCAGAACGTTTTATCACTGCTGAAGCCGTGTATGCTTTGTTGACTAGCCACCCGGCTGGACCTTCCGGCAAGTCTGCGCCATCTTCCTTATGAGTTCCCTTCATGACGAAAGATTTTTACAAAATGGTAGAGGGATTTTACACCCACCGTTCTGCCACCTTTCTTCAGGCTAACACTCGTGGTTGTGGTGCCATCAATGTGGCCCTTCAAACTAGACCTACATATCAGCTAGTAAAATTAGAATGCTATTCTTCATGGTGATTACAAACTATCTAAAATTATATTCTATTCTCAGAAGGGCACTCTCTTCAGATAATGAATTCGAAATATGGAGACATTTGTTTAGTTTTAAAAATAAAGCCATGTATGTCAGTCAGTAAATTTCAAAACTGTCACTAGTTTGTGTAGTCTTATTCTGTATGGAGACCCAATTTTGTTTTCAAATTCTATATGCCATGGAGTACTATCCAATGTGTATAATTTAGTTCAATTAGAAATGTATACTGTAAATAAAACAGGCTTCATAAGTCACTTCAGACTAGTGAGGGTATCACTGCAACTAAAAATAATAATTAAAAATTAAAGAAAATAATTAGCATGCCTTTCAGCCTTTAAAATCAGACAGATGTTTTACTAACAGTTATAAAAACTGGAATAGTACTTGCCCTTAGGCCCAAACAAATGTGTCATTTTACCAGTTTCAATGTAATGCTGAATTTTAAAGAAAAGCAGATAGTTTTCATTACACAAAGCCAGGCCAAAATTTTAAAAATTTTTATCCGTTATGTTTAGGATTGCACATACATAACGTGTATTTCTATAAATGGCAATTGTATTATAGTGTTTCTTTAGTCATCTTTCCTACAAAGATATTCTTGTCTTCACAAGAAGGAGGTGATGTTCCATGATTTTAGAAAGGAAATGCTGGCTTCAGAGGAACGGAATTACAAAGTCTGGGCATCAGGGAGGACCAGGGAACAGTGGAGGGGAGTGTCTGCTGTAAGCATAGAAAATTCTGGATTTAAGACTCAGTGGAAATGGCTTCGAACAATGTAAAACCTACGATGGTAGAGAGATACAACTGTGTGTATTCTAAAGCACTAATTTTAAGATTCCGGTTGTTTGTCTTTATAGTTCAGAGTTCTGTTCATCAGACTAGAATATTTAGTAACCTACTAACACTTCCACTGACAAATCCTGACACACTCCTCAAACAAAAGCTTATGACTGGAAAGGCTATTAGAGTGAGTGATTCCTCCATGGCAGAAAATCCCTGACTGATGATACATAGAAATGCTGGTGTTTTTAGGACTCTCAAAGTGGTGCCCCAAAGACCAAATTCAGTCGGCCAAAGTGTTTTCCTTAATAATGACAGTACACAGTGTATTTTAAAACGACTGACTTTGAATATCTTTAGAAGAGGCCTGTCATCTCCAGTTTTGTCTGTCTCCACCACGTCATAACTTCTTGGTGAAAGCCTATTTTATTCTTTTGTGGGCTTTGTCTGGCTCCCAAAAGCATAGGAGTTCAAAACTTCTGAGCTAGATTTGTAAATCCTATTATCTAAAGTATCTGTTTAAATATGATATAAAACACACATACACGAACACACATGTATACTGTAAGCTAGCCTATGCATAAAGTACATGCTCTACATATTGAAAGGGGGGAAATCAAAATAGTTAAGTCGAATTTGTTTCCCTATTCTAATAACAGACCTGGTCATTTGAATTCCTTAATATCCAATCTTAACAAAATGCTAATAATGCTTTAAAGGCAGTAGTATAATTCCCCTGAATCAACTAAACTCTAATTTTGCTGAAAAAAAAAATCTAATAGGAATGAGAGGTAATAATATGTATAACATATCTTATAAATGGCATCTAAGACAAAACAAAATTACAATTATCTTCATTTCATGATGCAATAATTGTTGCCAGGAAAAGAAAATAAAGATGTGACAGCTTAGAAGTCCATCAACTGAAAATGTGGAACTATTTGCTGCTGAGAAATTTCATAGCACATACTCCATTCATCTTCCCCAACAAACAACCGACTGCACTTCAAATATGTTACGACACTATTAAGGAATGATTCTTTTTGTTTTGATTTGTTTAAAGCCAGGGGAGTTCAGTGACAAACATCCAGCCTTTCTGTCTATATATATTATAAGTTCAGGCTTTTCAGTTAAAACAAAAACAAAGCAAAAAGGAAAAGGAAACGAATGCATATTTGTCTGGTTTAAGTGAACTAACTACACATTGTAAAACAAAAACAAAGGCAGAATTTGCCTTTTTAGTACATTAATTATGATCTATCATTTACTCTATGTTTAGAACACACAAGGGAAAAATAATGTTTGTACCCATAGGTATTCTAATGAGATTAGACATGAAGCTTTTGAAATAAACCTCAAACAGCTATTACCAAGCCTTATTACTGTTTAGTAGCTTCGATCACACAGTCATTTAGTCACAAATCTGTGGCTATAGACCAAATCCATACAGACTTCTAAAAGGACATTAACACCTCAAGGGACAAAAAGGATGCCTGGAAAACCTTCCTTGAGCTGGAGTTCGACTACTTCCCGTGGCAGTTTGCACACGTTTTCCAGCATGAATTTCACTTATTTAAACAGGTGAAAGTAATTAGATTTTTAAATGATTGTATTGTCAATGGGTCTGCACTCTGACAGAAGAATTCATACTGACTGTAAAAACCCTAAAACTCATAAAAATAGGAATTTCGGGAAAAATGATTAGTAGCACGTTCCTAAGTTTCCACCAAAAAAAAAAAAACACTGAAAAATTAAATTCTCTCTCTCTCTGTCTCTCTGTCTCTCTTTTGTGTGGAATGTCAAATAACCACAGAATGTAAACATAGAATTGTTTTTTTGGAAATCAGGCATGAGGAGTCCTAAGCACTTTCTTTCTATAGGGGAAAATCTGAAACTTTATTAAAAGAAATCTATACAATGGTTGCTATCAATTTTCCTGCACTATAGCTTACTGCAAAAAATTAGATTGAAACAACTTAAAGTCTCAGTAAAGGGCTATTGTCAGATCCTCATGGTCTGGAAATGGTCTCTGAGAGATCTAAAGAGATTAATCTTCTCTAAACACAGAAGTCATTTCAATGTAAAAAATTATACAATGAAAACCACAGAGCTTTAATTTCTGAAAAGCCCAGATAATTATATATTCCATGGCTCTCAGACTTCCTTACCAATAGTGGTACTCAGTTTTAACATTTATATTTTACATTTTGTATTAGAATCAAAACTCTGAATAGGTTTAAAAGAGCCATTTTGAGTGTAACAGGAATTCACTGTGTACATTCTATAATCTACTTGTTCTAAAACTAAGGTTTTGATATATGTTGATTAATTAGGCTGAAAGAATGAAACAGGTTTCTGTTGTATTAAATTAAATTCACCTTTTTAAAACTAGAATGCATACAATTATAGGAAGGTTGCCTCTTATGAAATGTCTGAGATGGCCAAATGAAATGTATATTGCTTTTAAAGGGAAAGTTAGACTTGTTTAAGTTGTAGCTTTTAATTATAGATAATGCTATTTTATATGAGAGCCTCTGGAAGGAAAAAAAAATTAGAAGTGGATCCTAGCTATGTTCATATTAATTACATGATACAGCATGATTAGATGGGAGTAATTAGTGTGTGCTGAAGTAAACTGAGTTTGAAAGCTTACTCAATATTATTAAGCGCCCTTTTTGAAAGTAGTGAATAGCTTAATTTAATTTGTGCTGGTTAAAGCACACAGACTTCCAAATACCAAGACAATACTAAATTTACTCTTTTACCCAAATCATACTAATAAATGCAGAGGAAGAAATGTCTGAATGGCACTAGCCAAAGAATATGTACTTCATGTAACATTTTTTTTCACAATTAATATTCAGCACAGACTGATTTATTCTCATCAAAATCATCAATGCTCAGGTGATTTTTGCCCATGGCATCACAAACTAAACAAGACTGTTGTGAATCCAAAATGTCCTGAAAAGTTACAAAATTTTACATGTAAAAGAACTGTATTACATGAAAACAAAATGTAAAATATTTGTCAAACACAGTTATAAAAATTTAATCCAGTAAATTTTAAAGCAGGAAGTTATTTTATCCATTAAATAAAAGTGAGATTTTCCGTTAGTAAGATTAATGACAAACTATATATCTACAATTCAATTGAATATAAACAACCATGTGTTGTCCATTAGGGAGGCATTTGCTCACGGGTATTTTCCTAGCTGTGGTGATGAATTTGCACCAATCCATCTACACAGTCTCACCCAGTTCTCCTTGTCACCAACTGCACACATTTGCCAGCCAGCTGGCTGGGGTGAGGGGCGTATCGTGTGCCACATAACAAAGACAAGCTTGCTGGCCTGCATGGGGATGAAACCCATGACCCCTACTTCATTAACAACACGGGGAGCCAAGTGAGCTAACTGGCCACTGATTGCAATATGTGTATACTTTGCCAGGCTGAAAACGCCAACATCAACCTTCAATATATTGATATGAGAAACAATTTTTTTGTTTTCTTCAATACATTTTCTCACACTAATGTGGTAGGAGAAATAAATTTCATGAAATTCAACACTGCCATCATTACAATGAAACCACTGTAAAATTAAAAGGGAAAATGAGCTTCAAAAAGACATTAAATACTTAAAGCTTGAGCTTAATTCAGTTGCTTGAAAGTCGATGTTATTTACTTTATTTACTTATTTTTAAATTAATTAATTTATTTTTAATGTTTTATTTATTTTTGAGAGAGTGCAAGTGGGGGAGGGCAGAGAGAGAGGCACCGAGGATCTGAAGTGGGCTCTGCGCGGACAGCAGTGAGCCCGATGTGGGACTTGAATTCACCAACTGGGAGATCATGACCTGAGCTGAAGTTGGACTGAGCCACCCAGATGGCCCTAAAAGTCAACTTTAAATTGAAATGCCTCTTAAAAGGAAGGCCTTGAATGAAATGAACTTCTAACAAAATATTTTTAATGAAAATTATTGAAAACATATAAGCAAGTATCCCTTATTGGCAGCAATTATAAACCTACTCCTTAAGTTTGCTCCTTTATCTTGCTATTGGTGTAAATCTTACTTTTGAAACACACACATACACACACAAACAAGTCAGCAACAGGGGATGGGATATGGCAACTTCTAACCTGAAGGAAGTCTTGTAGTATTATTATGGACATCTTTAATGTATCATCTTTTTAAAGATCAAGTAAGAATAAGCATTATGCTTACAGAAAGAACTGGACAGCCATAATTTACTCAATTGTTAGGATTTTTCCTCATTAACATGAAAATTTATTTAGTTGCCATCTCCTCTTAGATCTACATCCCTATGTTGGTCTTCTTTCATTTCCCTCTTTTTTTAGTTTGTTTGTTTGTTTATTTTGAGAGAGAGAGAGAAAAAGAGAGTGAGCTGGGGAGGGGCAAAGAAACAGGGAGAGACAGAATCCCAAGAGGTTCTGTGCTGTCAGTGCAGAGCCAGATATGGACTCGAACTCCTGAATTGTGAGATCCTGATGTGAGCTGAGACCAAGAGTCCAACGCTTAACTGACTGAGCCACCCAGGCACCCCAAGTCTTCTTTCATTTCTAATCACATTCTTTTGAAAGGTGAGCTCAGAACCAGATACAACAATGCCTGTTTACTTTGTTTAAACATCATAATTTTAATGCATTTATATTGTAAGGCTCTCACATTATGCCACTGACACATTTTTCCTTCATAATGTTAAACTAAGCATGCGCACTACTTTGTAAGTCATCCAAAACCTGTATCTCATACTTCCCACTCAATCCATTATTTATTCACAACCCTGAGCTTCCATAATAACAAGTTGTACATACTTATAGAACAGGGCTTATATTTATCTGTAATTATTTGTTAAAATGTCTCCTCTTGTACACTTCTAAAACAGGGACATGTCTTATTCATCTCTGCCTCTTTAGCAACAAGTGTTTTACATATAAAAGGTGCTTAATAAGTGAACTCTGAATAGAAGAAAGAATGGATAAATCCCTATTAAATTTTACTTTCTTTGTTTTGGTCTATTACCCCACTGAGACACATTTGAATAAGGATTATATTAACTATGCCTCCCACCTTTGTATAATCCTTAAATTTGATAGTTAGGTCTCCTATAGTTTTCTCACTCAAAGTCTTTGATAAAAGTTAGAAATGATAGGGTCTTTGGCACGTCAATCACAGCCCTCTCTTCTAGTTGTCATCCATCCATTAAGAAGGAATCCTTGAGTATAATCATCCAGGCAGCTCCACTTAGTTCTACAGTCTATTTTTTTCTCCAACTTGTTTCCACAAATATTTTCAAAGACTTTGTCAAAAGGCTTACTATACTCAGTATTAATTATATCCACACCATTCACTAAGTAGCCTATCAAAAAAGAAAACAAGTTAGATTTTGCACAGCACATTTTTAGTAAAAAAAAAACAAAAACAAAAAACATGTTCTTTCTTAGTAATACCAAAACTTCTAATGGCTCACAAACCTATCCAATTATCAAAATCACAAGATAAATATGGACATTCAACTAGAATCCAGCTTTTCTACTTTTAAGAATCATCTCCAATCATTTAAATTCTTTCTGTGTTTGTCACCTCATGCATCACCCACTTTGGTTCTATGATAACCAAAAGTTGTTTCAGTACCTGAATTCTGTATGATCCTGAATATTAAAGTAGCTAAGTGTTCTCTCACCATTGCTCACTTAGCTTAAAATTCCTCAGAAACCTGGTTTTTTTGTATCCAGTGCAGACCATTCTCTCTGACAGAGAAGAAGCAAAGTAGGACATGAATTTTACTTTCTAACCATAATCTGTTAACATTACAACATTTGTTCTAAGCAACAAACAAAAGCATTATTCTTTTGATTTGAACATACCTCAAAAAGACCTGTTTTTATTTTCCTGGCCATTTTTGTAAGCCCTACATTAATCTCGAGTTCACTTTCCTTGATATTTTTCTCATAGTCATGAATCCTAATTTTTATTACCCTTTTGCTGTATAAGTATTTTTTTTCTTACTATGCTTCGTGATCACCCCCTAGGCCATCACAGTTTCACCATATCAGCATTGTTAGAATTTTATATTTGAACTCTTTCATCCTTTTAGCCAGGTTCACTTTTAGTGTTTTTAACTCTGGGCTCATCCAGATCTGTAAGCATTCTGACTATAGCAGATCTTTGTAACTAAAAGAAATAATAAATGACTTAGAGATATTATTTGCACTACACAGATCATTCTAGATTATGTTTCAATCTTCATCAAGAACTACCAACCTAGTCTTGGAAAAAATGCATTCTATAAGCAACTCCACTATTTTATTTTGAGTGAGCTTTTACTATGCTTTCATAATACTTTGAAAAAAAAAATAATAATGTTTAAGACATCTCAGTTTAATGATGATGCCAAAAATGGTAAGAGGAGAAGTTCCTGAGATGTCATCAAATATTAAGTTTGCTGAACTGTGTGAATGTACACTGACTGCTCACCAAAAAAAATCGTTACTAAAATTTCTATGGAAAAAAATAACTTATTGTCAACTCTCTTCCTCCTAAAACTTTTTCTTTTCCATCAAAATAGCTGTTGTATAATTTGAGAATTCTTAACTACAGAATTATCATTATTATGGCTGAACAAATTATATTTGAAACTATTTTCTGAAAGCATACAATCTTTCCAGCTATATATAGGATTTTCTTCCTTGGCCATTTCAAACTCTAATTTAATACACCGACTATCTCCCAATATTCTCTTTCCTTTTCCACTGTCAACCATTTTTTTCATGTTGGTTAGAAAGAATTAAGTCACTGAGGAATTTCTGTTTGTTTTTCTCTACCTTCTTACATGAGGCTGAAATCAATTCTTAATTATTCTAGGCAAATTGTGCTTTCACGTTCTTATTGATACTTAACACCAAATATAATGTGTTATATACTTTTATCATGATTTGAGTACTGTCCCTAATTTTTCCTCATATTTCCCTAACATTTCTCTAATGGGACACCTTTGAAACCAAAGTATTGTTCTATCCAGAGGAAGAGAGAAGGCTCTGAAGAGAAGCAAAGGAAGGGCAGATCTGTCTTGCTTGACAATGATGGTATCCTATTCCAACACTGTGTGCCTGCCCTTCAGAGACTAAGGAAACTAGAAAATTGCCAGCACTTCCTAGTAAATCTAAAGTATACACTGTTCAGTTTTAAGAGGAGAAAGCCTGTGGGCTCCTTTGTGCATAAAATACCAAATGTTATTCAAAGCCAAACTAAAATGATTTCTGAATGGTTTGCAAATTTAGACTCTATGTTGTTCTGCTTGTATTTATTAGCTTGGATAATTAAGAAGTGATTATATTCTTTATATCTTAGGTTGTACAGTAAATATTGTGGTAGCTTTCTAATACCAATATTCCTTTTTTATGATAACTGATATTTCAGCCCAAAAACTACATGGGATATTTTTGGCTATGAGCATCAGAAAACCTAATTTGCTAGTTTAAGGAAGAAGGAAATGTCATTTTCACATAACAGGAAACTCAGAAGTAGTAGGGTGCATTTGAGAGTAGATTGACTTAGTGAGTGAATAATATCAACAAGGCTCCACAGCATTGGGTTTATCCTGAATTTGGGTTTTCTCAGAGTCAAAAGATGACTACCAGGATTAATCAAGGCAAAATGCTTCTTTCTTTCTTTCCCCTGAAATGGGTAGGAAGGAGGGAGCAAGGGGAGAGGAATGTGGGAGTGAAACAGATGAAAGTGGCAGGCGGGGAAGGGAGAGCACTCTTCTTATCACTCTCTAAGAGTAAGAAAGTACTTTCCTAGCAGCCTCCAGCCAACCTTTCCTCATTTCCCCCTGATAAAAATTGGATCACGTGATAATTTCTGAACCAGCTGTAGGCAGAAAGGATGGGGTTACTCTTAGACTAATGAACATAACATTAATTTTACAAACTGCATTTTTGCTACTCAGTAGACTATTCAGTGGGATAAATACTGAAAAAATATACGTTCAGGACAAAGAGCTAAGTATCCATAGGTACAGAACCCTTTGAGTCAATGCATTTGGAAACTAATTGCTTAGGGTGCCATATGACCCAGTCTGCTCACTGAGACTGGAAAAGAATTGTAGAGAATTCTTCTTTTTTTAATGTTTATTTATTTTGACAGAGAGAGAGTGCCTGTGGGCATGCACAAGTGGGGGTGGGGGCAGAGAGAGAGGAAGAAAGAGAGAATCCCAGCAGGCTCTACCCTGTCAGCACAGAGCCCAATGCAGGGCTTGATCCCACAGACTGCAAGATGATGACCTGAGCTGAAACCAAGTGTCAGCCGGACATTTAACAGACTGAGGCACCTAGGCACCCCCATTTACTGGAGACTTCTAAGGAAAAGGTCTCTAGTTTATGAGAGAACTCTAAACACGGCTATTTTTTTCTCTTCTGAGAAATGGTAGAGAACCATGTAGTCCTTTGAATGGTTGGCAGCCATCTTGCAAGCCCTAAAGGGAGACAGTTTAGGATAAGCCTTAGGATAAGGCTACTATTAGGGAGAGAAAGTGGATATGACAGGCAAAGGGGACAGACCCTTCATGACACCTCTGAACCAACAAAGCAAACCAAACTTGAAATCCAACTAATTCTTGGCATCTCATTAGTTGAATTGATAAATCCCCATTAATATTGTTTTTAACATTTAAATTAAATTTCTCATCACTTTTAAATTTACCCAGGGGATAGTGGTTTGCAGTTATTAACTTAGGAGCAGTGCTTTTTCAAGACACAGGATCACTTTGTACCGGTTAGCACCCAAAATACATACAATCACATATATTATTATGATGAATTCCCGGCAAATGAAAGCCTATCCTTACAGTCTTATATGTGTTTTCAAGTGGGCAAGAAAAAATATAAGTGTTAATTGAATTATTAAAAACACCTGATAATTTAGATAGTACATGCCTACTTCTTCCAAGCAACTCTGTGAACTGAGACTAGGGGTTTCCCAACACTTACTCTTTTCTTATTGGCAAGTGGTTGAAATATGCTCTTTGTTGGCAAAAATGGACACCTCCCCACATCATACAGTTAAATATTAGAGACCTTAAGCCTAAGAAAGTGCTTGGGTACTGTGTGCTAGCTTCCTGTCTGTAGATGGATACTAATTCATTCAATCATGACTATAATGTAATAAGTCTATGTCTACAATATGCCAACAAGCATCCTGTCATGGTTTTGAATCACAACTACTATGATTCAGCTTTAACCAAAAACACTATAAGGATGCCTCTGTTTTATTAGTTTAATTGATAAAAATGTTTCTCTACTATTGTCACTGACACTACTTAAGAAATCTGCAGTAAACTGTGGTACCCACAAAGCTTTCCTTGATTTTGAACCCAGGCTTTCAGGCTTGCCAATATTTACACATATATGATGCTTGAATTTTTAGCAACCAGCAATCATTCCTTACCTTCTAAATGAGTGTTATTTCCTGGAAATATTTCCTAGAGGTGCTATTTCCTGGAGTCCTCATTTAATTTCTCAATTGTGCATTTTCAAGTTTAGCCACATAGAGGCCAACTTCTTGCCTTACCATCTGGTCCGACCCTGAATTAACAGAATGTCCTTTATATCATGTAGCCTATAACAAGATGATTGGTCATTTCATGAAATTATTTCTCTGATCGATCACTAAGCTAACCTATGAGGCACACAAAGCTGACAAAATGCAAATATGTGATAAGATTAAAACCAGTCGCTTAAGTGAAACTGGCAGCTACTCCAAGAACTAGAAGATACATTTTATTTACTCATTTATCTATTTGTTACTATGAGAGAATAAGGTTATTTTTTTCTTTTTTTTTTTTTTTAATAAGGCTAACTTTTTTTATGATTTGGAGCTTCTTCAGGGGAAAAGCCAATTAGTCTTATAAAATTCAATGGAGGCACTTAGTTAAGTAACGGTAAGTGATAAGCATAATGAGAGCAACTGACTGATGGAAGTGATGGCAAGAAAAAAGCCAGAAATTCATCAAATGAGGGAGAAAGTAGTTTAAATAGAGTTAACCATTGCCGTAAGATTCTGGCATCTGAGGTACCAAAATGTAGGCAGAATGACTAGCCATGCTGAAAAGTTAATGGCCAAATGAGACCGGCAGGGAGTCCAGGGCACTAAAAGAACAGAGCATGAAGGGTATGGAGGCACCTTTCCACAGGTGTAAGAAATAGCGCTACTCTGCCCTTTTTTCCTCAACTGGCCTTGACTATCCCCCCTTCAACAGGCTATAGCACTGGTCCATACAGACACACAAAGTCTAGTTGTCTCCCAGCTGATACACAAGATCAAAGGTTAGGGATTTTAAAAATGACATAAGTGACTTGCTACAGATAAGAATCAGCTGTGTGGCATGTGTCAGGCCACTGAAATCCAGGTCCAAAATGCAGTCTCCATTACATTCCAAAAGAATCTCATCTGAACCACAGAAAACAGGGAAAGTCTTCAGAGAAATGATTGTACCTGATTTCTGACCTAAGTGTATTATTTTTAAAAAATGAATTCTTTATTTCTGTTTCTCCAGAACAAAGGTAAACACTGCACATATGGTTACTGGATATTCTGGGACCTTCATAGAACAGGCCCCAAGCCTAAAAGCCCAAAGTAGCTCCAACCTCCCCATGGGACACGTAAATCAAAGTGAGAGTCAAGTTTGATCTCATTCCACACTTGAACCACCTATGGAGGCCAAACTAACCTGGTACTTGCTAACTCCACAGAGGGGCCCATACAGGTCAGGCTAGGTGCTCAGTTCCCTGGTAGCCTGGTGTGTTTCTGAAAGAATGCCCATTATTTTTATTTCCCTAAATCCTAGAATGGAGGGGGGCTGATTCTGATGACAAAAGAGTATTTTTTCACCACAGTAATACTCTAAAACCCAGAGAACAATAGTCAGAATATTACAAATATGTCGTCTAATACAAAATAATTATAAATGGATGACTTATTCATTTCCTCAAAGAGGAAAATTCAGGACTGCAAATAGTGAAAGGAAAAGAAATGGCAATGCTCATTTGTTTTCACACAGGAAAATAATTTTAATTGCTGTTAAATGCATACATCAAAGCTGTAATTATACACTTCATACCCTCTCTTCAAAACATATACCTTTTCAAAATATCTCACACTTAAATAAACTATTGGATAGGTCATTTTTGGGGTGCCTGAGTAGCTGGGTCAGTTAGGTGCCTGACTCTTGATCTCAGCCCAGGTCTTAATCTCACGGTCGTGAGTTCAAGCCCCACTTGGGCTCCACACAGGCATGAAGCCTACTTAAAAAAGTGTCATTTGTACATTTTTCATGTATATGTGATTTGCGAACTAATGGATTAAAAATAACTGATCAAATGCTCACAAAATAACTCCTTTAGCAAACGTATATGATATGGCGGTGGGGGGATGGGGTGAAGAGAAGACACACGTCATTTAGGACTTGGATTTGAAGGGAATAAGAGAGAACTGAGATATCATCTACAGGATCCAGAGGGACCTTTGTTTTTTGTTTTTGTTTTTGTTTCTTTTTAATATGGGAGTGATTCACCCTTATCTGTTCTCCCTGACAGACAGATGGAAGGAAAGGAAAGAAATTGCCATCTTGGTGCCTCTTCACCATTGTTGGCATTTTGCCAACCAGGTATATAGCGAAAGGATAAATGAGACTGAGAGTCAAAGTTAATAGAGAAAAGGAGAAAGCCTGGGAGAAATTCATGACCATTGAATATGTATTGGAAAAAAGGAAGTAAAAGATATGACAAGATAATGGTAATGTTTAGGAAATGGAATGCTAGAGTTTTCAATTTAGGGAGTGAAGCTGTTTCAGATAGTGACAAGATTCAGATGTGCCAACAGCAGTGGGGTACTAAAGGAGAGTGGAAATAAAGGCCATGTGGATTACTCGAGAGACCCTACAACCATTGAGGTAAGTCATATCCATAAACTCAAACATCATCCAGTGTGATGGTGAGAGGCAGAATAGGGAGGGAGACTATGAGCTAACATGCCACATTATTTGCTCAATGTGAGAAGTGACCTAAAGATCAGAGGATGACAGTGGCAAGCAGGGAAAGAGAAAGTGGCACAGCTGAATGACCTAAGCCTGAAAGGAAGACTGGGTTTTAGAAAAGGAGTTATTCCTTTAAAAGGTTTCAGAAGCAGTCTGATCACTTGTGAGGTCTGCAGGGAGTAAAGTGTTAATAGAGAAATCATCAAAGCTTGCAGATGATTTTTAAAAGAAACTAGAATGGATTGAATGTTGTTTCAATCCATAATGACACCACTCTCATGCAAATTCCAATATGCTTTCACAGTGAAAAGGGGGGTTGGCATTACAGCCAGCATGCTCAGAATTCTGCTTGGAAGTGTGGGAATACCATGTTTAATTAAGTGATGGTTAAAAAAGTGAGAGTTGGCTTGGGGACTTAGGATGACATAAAACCTGCCTTCAAACTCTAATGTAAAGAGCTTCTGATAAAGAAAAGGCTCATCTACAGCTTAACAAATGGCAACAGAAGAGATGATATCTGAGGAAAGTTTGTGAAAGATAGGAGCCTTGGAGAAGATCATCTATACACGAGTGAGGAAATAAAAGTTCAGAGCAGTCTTGACAAGAAGAACTTGTCTCTGGTAATGAAAACACTGCTAGAAGATTTCTGTCATGCCAGGATATGATAAGGTCTGGGGGGGGGGGGTTCATGGAGCTAAAGGGCTGTCCATCCGACAGTTGATGAGAAGCTGATGTGGAGTCTCAAGAAATCCCCCCATGAGAGAGGGATTAGATACTTCTCAGCCTAAACTCATTTCAGATAGTAACAAAGCCTCTTCCTTCCCCATATCTAGTGGGTTGAAGGATTCAGGAATGTAGTTTCCCCATCATTCAAATGAGACCTGGAGGCTTCATTTGAAAAGCTGTCAAGAACACCATAAATATAAATCTAAAACTACCAGGATAAAGGGTAATTGTTACGGGCTGAATTGTGCCATGCTCCCCCATTCATATGTTGAAGTTCTAACCCTTAGTATAACAGAATTTGATTGCCTTTGGAAACAGGATCTTTAGAGAGGTAATTAAGTTAGAATGAGGTCATGAGAGTGGGCCCCAATCCAATATGGCTGTGTCCTTACAAGAAGAAGAAATGTGGACACTGACAAGCACTTAAGGAAGACCATGTGAAGGCACAGGAAGAAAACAGTCAACCACATGCCAAAGAGAAAAGCCAAGAACAAATTTTCCCTCTCAAACCTCAGAAGGAACTAACTCTGCCAACAGCTTGATCTCAAACTCCCAGCCTCCAGACTTTGACAAAATAAATTTTGTTGTTTCAGGCACCCAATCTGTGGTACTTCGTTATGGCAGGCCTGTAAAAAAACTAATACAATGATTTACACTGTTGTTCTTTGCTACTGATGCTGCCTTTGGATTAATCACAAAGCAGAATTCTAAAAAAAGGCTGAAGAGGAGCTGTGTTGAAGTCCTAAAGCCCAAAGTACAGCAACTATGTCCCTTCTAACCTTCTAATTCAATGTACTTGAAACTTCACCCAGTTCAGACAGGGAAATAACATCTGACCTAACACAATCAGCACATCCTACACAGTCTTCCTACATCTGACACAACAGTAAGAGTGCTACAGTGAAACACCTTCATCAACTCTAAAAAACAAAAAAAAAACAGTTTTGTTTTTTTTTTGGTCATACTGCTATATAATACATATGATTATGACATTAATTCAAGCACCTCCATAAGAGTGCAGAAGGAGGTATTAAAAACACACAGACTCTCCCATCTGTGCCATTAACACTTATTACATAAGATAATATAATATAGAATATGATCTGTCTTAATGAGGCCATATTTTACATTTTATATTGTAACATTTGGGGAAAATATTTATTACTTTATATGATACATTTATAAGAGAAAAATAAATATATTTGGTAAGGCTGAAAGTAAAACAAACTATATTTAAGGTAAAATATATTTGATAACTCAAGAAAATAAAGTAAAAGCAACTGAATTTGGATTAAGTTATAATTTTAGTTAGATCATCAAACACTAATATTTTCAACTTACCTTTAAAGCACTTTTAAAGACTATTATTTATCCTACACACATAATAATTTCTTCTTTTTTTAAAAAAAATTAACATTTATTTATTTTTGAGACAGAGAGAAACAGAGCAAGAGCAGGGGAGGGGCAGAGAGAGAGGGAGACACAGGAGCCAAAGCAGACTCCAGGTTCTGAGCTGTCAGCACAGAGCCCGATGCGGGGTTCAAACCCACAGACCAGAGATCATGACCTGAGCCGAAGTTGGATGCTCAACCAACTGAGCCACCCAGGTGCCCCGATTTCTTCTTCTTAAGGACAATATGCCAGGTATTCACATTTAATATATAATAAAGCTACTAGGTTTTCAAATGATACGATGTACCAACAACAAATATGCCATTAGTATCCTATATATATTCTTTAAAATAGCAACGGTTTAATTTATACTTTATTCTAATAGTTTACTCTTATATTTACAAACAAGGTTTATTGTATTGATCAAATCTCATTGCAACAGACATGGACCACTGGCTATAAAGTGCTATATAAAGAAGCATAGGAATAATTTTATAAATATTTTCAACACCATTACTTAAGTTATGATGAGATAACTCATACCAGCTCTTTAGGCAAGAAATGTATCTGTCAACACAAGAAGAGTCCTTGATGCTTTCTAAAAATCCTTTCAAAAATGGGCAAGATGTTTGGGCAGACACTTAAAAAAGAAGGTATACAGAAGGGAAATAGGCATATGAAAAAATACTCAATATCATTAGTCATTAAGAAATTACAAAGTAAAACTACACAGAGATACTACCACATACCTATTTAAATGGCTTAAAGATGGACCATACCAAATTTTAGCAAGAATAGATAAAATCAGAATTCTCATCCAATGATGATGGGAATATAAAATTGCACAACTACTCTGGAAAACAGTTTAGCAGTGTCTTAAAAAGTTTATCTACCCCTACTATATATGACCCAGCCACTCCACTTCCAGGTATTTACCCAAGAGAAATGAACACCTGTGTCCACGTAAAAAACTTGTACATAAATGCTCAAGAGCAGATTGATGCTTAACAGCCCACACCTAGAAACAACCCAAATGCCCATTCACAAGTGAAACGATAAATTGTGCAAGGCAGGTAGGGGAATATTACTCAGCAACAAAAAGGAACTGATAAACACAATATCGATGAATCTCAACATAATTAATGCATGAGAGAATGCAGACAAAAAAGAGTACAGAGAAAGATATGTTTCCATATATTTAAAATTCTAAAAAAAAATCAAACTAATCTATAATGACATAAAGCAAACCAGTGGTTGTTTGCAGAAGAGGTAGAGTCAAAGATAGGTGGGAAGGAGGGACCATAAAGAAGCAGAAAAAAATCTCTAGGGTTGCGAAATGTGTCCATTACCTTGATTATGATGTTGTTTGTACAGGTATATATACTTATCAAACTACACCCTTTATATGCAGTTTATGTTGGTATTCCTCAATAAAGCTATGAAAAGTGTAAAGCAAAAGTGCCTTCTTAGTTACCCCTGACCTCTGGATTTAGAGTCAACTGTATACGGAGGGATTCCTGAAACAGTAGCTGGGACTCCCAGCAGAGGGGCTTACTCAAGGAACCATGGCCAAGTTCATTCTGAGTGGCCTTAGTACTACACCACAAATGACATTAAACAAGGCACTGACAGATTCATACAAGGGTAATGTTCAATAAGAGTGTTAAAAAATAGCATCGGCAACAAAGTACTTAAAGAAAACATAAATATAAGACACCATTTTTGAATGGTGATGACCATCCATTCATTATGAATATATTTATGTGTGGCTAAATTTTAGACAGGCATGCTTATTTTTTGATATATAGTACTATATAGATCTTTAATGCTATCTTGAAGTCATTTTCTCTCTATAGAAGTAGGGGCTTTTGTTTCATAGAATTTCCTCAAGAGATATTCCACAAGTACAAGTATGGTCATCCTTTAAAAATCACTTTAATCAATGTGTAATTCATAATTATGCAATTATTTTATGATTCAGAAACATTATAAGTGTAACAAATCAGATTAACCTAGGATTTTAGACACTAATTGACTTAATTAATAAATGCCATCCATACCAGTATGCATCTTCATAAATTATTATTTCTTCTATTTTCATGTTTAATTGACTATAAAACATGGTAACTAATACATGAGTGAAGAGCTAAGGCAAAAAAAAATAGCACTCGTTTTTTGGTAAAGTAAGAGAAACACTCAAAATACCTCTTAAGTAAAATTCCATTGTCCTTTTTTTTTTTAAGTTTATTTATTTATTTTGAAAGAGAGAGAGCACGCACACACACACACAAGCAGGAAAGGGGCAAAGAGAGAAAAAGAGAGGGAATCCTAAGCAGGCTCCATGCACAGCACAGAGCCCAACGCAGGGTTGGATCCCATGATAGAAACTGAGATGAGGACCTGAGCTGATAACAAGATGCTTAACCACGTGAGCCACCCATGTGCCCCTCCACTGTCCTTTAAATAATAGTCTTAGAAATGGTTTTATGATATTTTAAAATGTACACTCAATGTATACTGCCACAAAGCAAAACATAATAAATGACAAATGCAAAACTATTTGTTTTATCTAATGGAAAGACAGCACTGGGGTTAAGAATACAGGCTCCACACTGCATCCTGTTTCACTATTCACTGGCTTGTGACTTTGGGCTCCTTACTGATGTCTCTAAGCCTTATCTTCCTTATCACTAAAATGGAATGATAAAAGTTACCATCTCATAATATTGTTACAGCTCTATCCTTTGAATTTTAATACTAAAACCTATACATTCCTAAAAGAAGAAAAAAAAGACTTTGCACATTGGAAGAACTTTAATGAAATGCCTTAGTTATTAAATGTTACTTATCATTTGTTTCAAATATCTCTCAATTGCATCTGAGATCTAAAGTTAGTCTAAGGTGCTTTTGAGGAATAGAGAAAAACATAGTAAAGCCACAAGCACTGTTGGGACAAAAGCACTGTCTAAAACTGCCTCTATAATAATATCTTGTTGGTAAAATGCATTTTCAGACAGAAGCAAATGTGTTTCTCTGTAAGTCTACATCCACCTGTATGATCTATATCAATGAATCTTAAGGCATTGTTCACAACTAGAATCTTAAAATTCTGGCTGTGAAATATATTTGGGCCCTTATATTGCCACAGATTGTGGCCTTATCATTTAGCCCATTTGGCTGTCAGGGAAAAGTGAGGCAAGGTTTTGGAGAGCTGTAAGCTGATACTTGGATTCTCTGCCTCGAAGCTGGAGACTGCTGCAGGGTAGGGTGCTGTCACATTATGTGACCCTTCTAAAAGCATCCCTCTCTCTTCCAAAGGTAAAATTTTTAGCCTTCCTGGTTCCACACATCTAAGCATACTTCATAGAATTTTAGAGTTGCAAAAAAAAAAAATCAGTCTGGTCTATTTTGATCTCCTAATTTTATAGATAAGAAAGCTGGGGCCAGAGTTGGACTCAGCCAATGTTTTTTTGGATTGTGGCCAGTATTCTTTCCATAAGACAAGGCTTTACAAGGAGAACCAGAAACAGCTGATACAAAGCTACAGAACAGATATGTCAGAAATTTCTAAATAAGTTTTGACTTACTAAAGCTCCTAGTGGAGCAGAATGAGAGAGATGGAGAACCAGGAACATGAATAGAGAAAGTAAAAAAGGAGAGAAAAGACAAAAAGAAAACAAGAAGATTGAAATGTACAAGAACATCATTTTTAATGACACAAGCCAGCATGCCTTAAACACCTCAGGGAGAAATATATGAACAAAATAGAGGAAAAGGTTGGGGGGGGGGACCTTGGAAAGAAGAAAAGCATGAGAAAGAAAATCAATGAACATACAGTAAATGGAGTAAGGAATAAACATAAAAAGAAAAAGACAAAGAATGGTGAGTTTAGATAACCCTATAAAAAAAGTTACACTTCTGTCATGGTATCTAATTTTTTAATTTTGGCTTGTTAAAGGTTTTGATTTACCAATGTTGCTACAGGTAATGAGACATCCTTGACAATTCTCGATACAAAGCTCTCATATTTCAACTGTCAAAGCACATAACTATTTAACAGACTGGTTAAGAATTTTGTACTCTCAAGCAAATAAGAATTAAAGAAAAAAGAGTAAAACAGATTTTTACACTGTCAAATTATCTAGAAATGTTAAGATTTTTAAATTTGATTATGTTTCCATTCACAAGTTTTTAAATTTTATTTACATTTTAGAGTGTCTTTAAAATTATAGCTTTTAACCAATTTTTCTCTGAAAATTCCTTTATTCAAGTGGCAAGATTTTTAAATAATATTCCTGAATATATTATTTATTTTATATTAACCAAACAGAAATTGGGTAGCAAGAAAGTCCTGATTCTTTTGTAAGAGACTCAGAATCTCAGATAAATCACTTCTTACCCTATGCCATTTGATCAACCCCAGTATCACTCAGATTCCTCTTCTGCTAACCTACTTCCCCACACGTGGTTGTTTTTTTTAAATCAGCACTACAGCAATTGATAAAGTTTATTTTAGTAACCTCATACCTTGTTCAGTGTATAAAATACCCATATGTAAGTCTGACAGATATTTCCAAAAATAAATGCCTGTTATTTGAGGACATTCTCTAAGACTCCCTTTTGATATAACCTTGTATGTCTGAATACCAAATTTCAGGGTTGGAATTGTTGCTGTGGTATGAAACTGGTGAGGGTGACAGCATTAACTGCCAATCTATTAGAAATAAGCTGACACAGCAAATCTACCAAGAAAATATAAAATGCAAGAATGCGTGTGAATATGTCTTACGCTCTTCCTATTATAAACACTATATATACATACGCATATATTTAAACAAAAATATTTAATATATATTAAAATATGAGACATGAAAATATTTAATATATAAATATATGTAAGTGTACATGTCTATTTGTGTATACACATATATATGTACATTTTGGTCTTCAGAGGAAGCCTAGTAGACACATCCAGAAAGCAAAAGCACTCTATAATTTCAGTGGCATATATATGGTTCATAGGCTAGGGATTTCTTAAAGTTAGTTTCTATAACCAACATTTATAAAATATTATTACTTGGTTTAAATGGTTGTTATCAAAACAAGATCATAGCTTTATCTGGACCAAGGGAATATATGTCTTCTGATTTATTTTAAAATTAAGTTTGTTTTGTTATAATACCTAGGAACTAACTGATTTGAAATTACTCAAGATCAAGTTATTTTTTAAATACAAAATTTGCATCTGTAATTTCTATAATTTTCTACATCATTATGGCTGTTAAAAATTTCATAGAAGATATCCTATATAACCATAACTTAACTTTAAAATCATAAAAATTATTATACACCTGTGCATAATCATTTATTTTTATTTCTTTGATCAAGCTGGTATTTTTGGTAGTAACTATAAAAACCATAATGATGTAGCCAATGTTAAGAAAGTCAAATGCAAAATCCGTACATTACTCATCTTTATTTGAAACGAGCCTACTGATGGGAATATAGTATTTTTGACATTTGTCCTCAGTCTACAGTAGTCCCCCTTCCATGAGGTATAATACAGATATAAGCTTTACTTTAAGCAATTGAACTTTTCACACCCTTGAAAGCCACAAAATCAGATGGTCTGTGGTTTTTGCAGCTGGTGCACTGTACTCATTTCTGGTAGTGTCATATGAAAAATATTTCCCTCCCCAAGCCTTAGACAGAATCAGGCATTAATGAAATGCAGGCAGTACAATGAGATCATATGAAGTATAGATTTCAACAGCCATACTAGGAACTCAGAACATGAACACAAATCAAACTCTTACTGCCAGAAAAGAAAGAAAGAGAAAATACTAAGGAATGCCCTCACAGACCTAGCGCTTGCTTTGAAAACAACTGTTAAACACTACCTTGAAAGAAGTTTTAGTTTAAGTATTTGCAGACTAAATAATCGTAAGTTGTATGTAGAGTAACAGAAAATACCTTCAGACATAATGGTATATTACAAGATTATCTTCCATAATACACAACTATCAAAATCAAAAAAACAGATTTTCTTAATACCACTTACGGAATCTGCTTACTTCATAAAATTGGCTGTCATCAGTCTACACAATTTTAAAATAGTGTCTTATTTGGGAAATATTCAATTTCAATATTGTTTATTTTTTAGTGAAATATTTTAAGAAAACTATACAATTCAAAACAGGGTTGCATGATATTCTTTCAAGTGGAAACTGGTGCAAAAATAGTATTTTTAGCATTTCTTATTTTTGAAAGAATAAAAAACACATTTTTATATTTCTTGTCACAACAAATTGTCTTGATTCTAAAGTAAAGCAATTTTAAATATTTCTATTTCCAATCCATTTCCCTGTTTATGCAATTCTTTCAAAATGTACTCCTTTTATAAATGCAGATTTTTACAAAATAAAAAGAGAACTGGTAGTAAAAAAATGCACAATAAAAAGGGAGTATTTTTGTGCATATGAGCTAGAATTTGTGTAACGCCCACTAGATTATGTACACTTTGTATGTTTTAAGATGATTTTGTTTTTTCTGTTTACACAAGGCAATATAAAAAGTAAAACAAATGATTATTTTACCTTTATTTTAAAATAAAGCTTAAGGCTAAACAGTTTGCATTTATTTCATAAGGATTCAACTGCAATTTGGAAGGGCTATATTTAGGTAACAATTTCATTATCTTAAATATTGATTAATAGAATATAGTGTGTATCTCTTAAGAAAATATGTCTAAAGTAAATCTGAGAAAGCCGTACATTTCTCTACATCTGTTATCCATAAAATCTTTATGTGTCTCAGGCATGCCACCTGGCACCAAACCCCAGCTTACGTTTGGAACATTGGTCCACTGAAATAGTACACAGTGCACTAATACAATATAGAAACGTCCCAAATGAAGACTAAAGTTGTGTCATATTATGCTTTCCAACCAGTGTGTTGGCATCCAATGGAGAATCATGGACTTTCTTGTTGCTGTGGGATGCTGTGTTAATGTTAATGTCTTTGTAACATGACATTGTGCACCACAAATGGCAGACTATAGCTATGGAGCTTTCTAAGTGGGCATAGGATTTCCCTCCTGTCCAACTTCCCCTGCCATTGTCATGTACTTCATAAGAGTATCTCAGAAATGAAGCCAATGTACAGGTGTTGCATGCTGACAGCAGATTGCATCTTGGGGAATTACCATATCTTATAGTGCTTTTATATTGATACTACACCCTTCACTCCAGATTTTCAATTTGGTAAACAAGTACTGACTGAGAATCATAGGGCAGGTAATGATCAAAGCACTCAGATTATATCAATGAATAAAACAGACAAAGATTCTTGCCATCATTAACTTCTCTTTTAGAGGGAGAGACAGATAATAAAAAATAAATACATGAATCCTTGCCTTCAAGAAGCTTACATTCTAGCCAGGGGTGATGAACAGCAAACATAATAAATGAGCAAATTATATTGAACATTTGAAGAGACACACATGGAGAGACCGGACAAAACTGAAGAACCAGGGAAAAAAGAGTTTGTTGCATTTTTTATTTTTTAGGCACAGTGTTGTCCATGATGAGCACTGTGAGATTATTGCATTTTTAAATAAAACTGTCAACAGTCACATTAAAGTGACAAAGGAGCAAATATTTGAAGAAAGTAAAGGAGATAACCACTCAGACACTTTAAGAAAGTACATTCAAGTCAACAGCCCATACAGAGGCTCTAAGGTAAGAAATGTACACATATAATTATATGTCACTATTCAGGCAAGGACAATCTTTTTAAGTGTGAATTATCTGGTAGATATAAAAAAAATTGTGGCATAATGTAAATCATTATCAGATTCCTTTTCTATTTAACATTTATTAGATAATCTCAGGAGTAGATAACTTAATACTATGGTGCTCTGTTTAATTCCTACACTCCCTCTCTTCCCCTACTCATTTTATCCCACCTTTTTTTTTCTAACTTTTCACCATAAATGAATGGCAATACAGACAGAAGAAAAATGCACTAAATTTTGGAATAAGAATGAATGTATTTTCATGAACAATTCTGCCCCTAAATAGCTAAGTTAATTAAGCAAGTTTCTTTGCTTATCTGAAAACAAAAAATTATCAATAACATAGGATAGTGGAAAAGAAAAAAATGTGGATATAGAGTAAACCCTCAGAAATTTCTGAGAATAAAATGTATTAGAAGTATGGGGAAGTGTTTGCTAAGCCACAAACACCTACAAAGAAAGAATACATGCAGACAATCCTTAGTTCTAACGATAACATTTGAAAAATACTTGTAAACCCACAAACTACAATTTGGGGGTGATAAAGAAAAAAGTACAGAAAAGTGAGTGCTTGGTAAGTACTTGCTGAGCTTTTTTTTTTTTAATTTTTTAATATTTATTCATTTTGAGAGACAGAGACAGACCATGAGTGGGGGAGGGGCAGAGAGAGGGAGACACAGAATCTGAAATGGGCTCCAGGCTCTGAGCTGTCAGCACAGAGCCAGATGGGAAGCTCGAACTCACAGACTTTGAGATCATGACCTGAGCAGAAGTTGGACACTTAACCGACTGAGCCACCCAGGTGCCCCTCGATGCATTTTTTAATTTTCTGAATGTTTTCTTCTCTAAAGAGTTTAAGAATATATAATAAGATTTTCTTTAAATAAAGTGGTTATATAGTTCATTACCACACAACTATTAATCATATCTCATGAACCCTTTTTTATTTCCTTGTTTATCTTCAATGCTGAGATAAAGGGTATTGACAGGGGACAGCTGAGAGGGTGAGCTTTTGACAGTAGGTAGGATACTTTGAGGTGAGAAAAATATACTTTCAAGATGCACATATCGATCAAGCTGTAGGAGAGGAAAACTGTGAGACTAGTTTGACAGTAGATATTCAAAGCCTTAAAACTAGTTATCATTTGACCTTATAATTAATTTTAGGTATTTATCTAACTTCTAGGTCTTGATCTAAAGTCTTATCTAAATTGTATATAAGTAAACATGTTTATAAATATGATAAAAAAGATCAACTATGAAAAGATCCATGATTAGAAAAGCCTGTATTCAACAATTCAAAATATAATAGTCTATGCTTGGAAATATATACTAAACAAATTTTTTGTGTTGAAATACTTAAGAATTGTAATTTAAATACTATCATATGTAACACCATAATACTGTAGAACAGTTTGAAAATTTAGAAGACTCTGTATGGCCTGCATAATAATTTCCATTCAAAACTATTAAAACTTATGTTTACTGATGTGAATTTCAGAGAATAAGAGGAGTAGTCAAATTGGAAGTTTTTGTTGGTGTTTCTAAGTTCAAGATGGCTCTTTACTGTTACACAAGTAATAGCAATAACATCTTACAAAAGTTTGTGAACCAATGAGCAGAAACACCTTACACTTATGTAAAACCTTTGGCAGGGAATCTTATAGCCTCAGAGGACTTAGTTACCGATTTTATCAAGGTGCAAAATGAAGCGTAAAGAAGGTTAAGTCCCAGGACAGGAATAGAACCCTGAATTCCTGATGGTCAGCTTCCAAACTAGTCATAAGAATCTAGTAGACTTTGGCAGTGATTCCTTTGAGCAGTCAAAACTACTGCCAGGTGGGTAAGTTTATGAGCCGACTATAAAATGTAGTGTTGGCCTGGCGGCTGATCCAGTCAGAATGTAAACCATAAAGGTGAAGAATGGGAAAAGATTCCTGAAAAATGGCCTAGCGAACTAATGAGGGAATGAACATTTGTCTTCAGTTCTTCAAGTTCAAAAGAAAAAAATGAGAGCTCAAAAGTAAAATATAAAGAAGTCCTCCTCTGAAACAGAAAAAGGAAATGTAATTGATGGAAAGATGGACTATTATGTATGATAACTATAATTACTCGTTAATAACCATCAACACATAGTAGCATGATTTTTTAGCAATAAATTATTTTTAAATACATGTGGTATTCACTGTAGGGAAACTATCCTCATGGATACACTGTTAGATTGCTTTGTTTGTTTTTTCAACAATCCTGGAGGTATCCATTTATCTATCTTTATATTATTTATAATCTACCTACATTTACTCAATAATTCATAAGCTTATTCCCAAATGTATAGTGTATGTTCTTGCTACATTCTAGACACTATACTTGATAACAGCCACCCTTGAGGGAACCACTGTAAAATAAAGATGATGCTTTATTGGGTTAGAAAAATTATATTTTAGGTATATTTCGTATCATGTTCTAATTTCAATATCATCCTTACCTATCAATTCTTAGCTGTTGCTAAATACAAATACATGAAAGCTTAGTTTAGTTTTGTTTTTGTTAGAGAGTGAGAGTGTGAGTAGGGAAAAGAGGCTGAGATGGAATCTTAAGCAGGCCCCACACCCAGCACAGAGTCTGATGTGGGGCTTGATCCCATGACTCCGGGGCCCTAGGATGATGACCTTAGCTGAAATCAAAAGTGAAATGTTCAACTGACTGAGCCATCCAGGTGCCCCAATATATGGAAGTTCTAAGGATCTTCACTTTACTTGACTTAAGAAAAAGAAATTAAAGGATTCAATCATAATAAAATGGTATAGCTTAGAAGATGTTGGATGTGATTTTCAATGTTAAGTAATTATTTATGCTTTCCAGATAAGTAAATTAAATCAAGTAAAAATACAATTTATTTTCTCAATCATTAGAAGTTAAAAAAATTGATTTTTTAAATATAATACATGAAGCACTTAGCTTATCTTTAAGGATACTTTTGCCTTTGAGTGTTGATTTTAAAATTCAAACATTTGATGAAACAAGATAATCTATTCAAAACACAATGTCTAAAAGATCCCTGAACCTCAAATGATTTCTTTTTAATGTTTATTTATTTTGAGAGAGAGAGAGAGAGAGAGGGAGTGAGAGAGAGTGTGTGTGCGCGCGCGCGTGTGTGTGTGTGCATGCACGTGTGTGTGTGTGTGTGTGAGGGGCAGAGACAAAGGAAGAGAGAGAATCCCAGGAAGGTTCCATACTGCCAGTGCAGAGCTCCATGCAGGGCTTGGAGATCATAACTAGAGTTGAAATCAAGATTCAGACACTTAACTGACTGAGCCGCCTTGGTGCCCTTAACCTCAAATTATTTCAATGATATTTATACAATAAAATTAAAACTGAACAAGTTTAATTCTGTAGGGCAGTGTTGCAACACAGTGACAGCAAAAACACAAGGCAGTAACAACTTAATTGCAACATTAATGTGACAAAACTCAACTTTCATACCGGTAAATTTCAAAAAGTACTGTCAACAAATGCCACCAACTACAGAATCACATTCCAGTGGTTAAGAAAAATCTCTAAGTTTTATACTGTAAAAAGGCATGTGAAGCATGTGGCAGGGTAACTTTCTCCAAGAGGTTATAAATGTCAATCCAGGATCGCAAGATTGAATAAACAGTGTATATACCTGAATTTGAGTCCAGAATTAAACACATGTGATAAGCATTTAATTAGGTGATATGGAAGGGAATTAAAGAATATATGTGTACCATACATTTTGGCACAATTTTTATTTTGTCACCACAACACAGTTCTTATTTTCTATGTTTCTTACTGCATCTGTGCATGCAATTAAATGAGTCACACTTTTTCCAGATAATATGGCAAAACATAGATATCATCATAACACACGCTACTCAGTTTCCCAACTTACTGAATCATCATCTTCACAAATTCAAGTGAAAACCAAGAAATTATACAAAATGGCTTTAGGGGTTCCTAAGAAATCATCATCACATAAAGTAACTTCTTTTTTTATTATTTAAAAACATTTTTTAATGCTTATTTATTTTTGAGAGAGACAGAGACAGACTGTGAGCGGGGGAGGGACACAGAGAGAGGGAGATAGAAAATCTACAGCAGGCTCCAGGCTCTGAGCAGTCAGCACAGAGCTCGATGCGGGGCTCGAACTCGCAAACTGTGAGATCAGGACCTGAGTCGAAGTCAGATGCTTAACCGACTGAGCCACCCAGGCGCCCCACAGTAATTTCTTCTAATACAAACAGAAAAATGGTTTTACTCATTGAGGTTCAAGAGTTTTACTTAAATAATATTGGGAATGAGGAATCCTTCTCTAAACTTTTCTGACCAAATTGCCTAAGGAGACCAGACACTACCAGTTACTATTTAGATTGAGATGACCAAGGTAGTTGCTTTTTTGATTGTCAACAACCTGTTGGAAACAAACAAAACCAACGGAAACAAAGACACCAAAACAAGGCTACAGCTGTGAGGCAAAATCAAACCATTTCAAAAACATAAACTCAAAGATATTTACCCACTACATAAGATTAAAACAAAGTATAAGAATCCCCATTTGTAAAGGAGGTTTGTGTAAACCACTGTGACCCCCAGGTGATCATAAAACGGCATCTTATTCCCAGTAAAAAGAAATACATTCTCAAAAAATGAAGGAAAGGGCCTCTTTCTTATACCTAAATATGTAAATACACACAGTCACACAAATTGTTACATGTTCAGTGAAAAGAATAAAATGAATGTAAGGGTTAAAATGCTACAACATGACCTATGGGAAAACAAAGATTTGCAACTAGAGTATCAAGATATCCGCTCACAGGCCTATCATCTCAAAAGGGCTGCAATTTACTGACACCCAGCTACATGCTGAAAAAGAGTAAAACCTCAGGAAATGATCTGCATTGAACCCATGATGGAGAACTGTGGCAACGAACCAAACCTAAAGGAAAAACTAAGCACATGAAAGAAACAGGGTCATCATCAGCAATCATTTTCTTCCTTAATCACTTGTCTACAATTTTAAAAGCTCACAGAAAGCAAAAGAACTCTATATTCATTATTATATTTCTGATAATCACAACAACATTTAGACCATTCCCAATACACTAAAGTTGAAAGAGGGTATCATTAAGATAAAGTTCATCTATCACATTGTCCTATGCCATGTGGCATTCTATTAAGCAAAAGTCATGCTCCTAGTTGCTAAACTTCAAACAACTGAAATACCACAACATTCATAAAACAGACCTGAGCTACTGGGAGTAAGAAAAAAATACAAAAAGGTAGCAGACCTCAACAGCAGATAGTAAAATTAACATTTCAACAGCTCTTGCCTTTCATCTCTGTCTCTATAGCACATTTTTTTCTGGAAAAGCTACAATTTAGTTTAGAAAGATGCAGAATTACATAAAACATCTGGAATATGGGACAAGAAATATTGGCTTATTATCCCTTGTGGACTCTCTCCATGAAAATTTTAATAGATCTGTTTTGGTAGTTTTAATCTCCAGAGCACCTCAAGCTATGTTATGGAAACATCATCTTGGTCATTTATGTTAGAAAGAACACCTGGTGATGAAAGCAAATATACCCTCTTTTAAATTGTGAGGGCTTTTTCTTTAATCATCAAACTTTTCATCAAGTATGTATATAGGTGTGTGTGTGAGTGTGAATGTGTGTGTGTGTGTGTGTGTGTGTGTGTGTGTACAAAAACATCCTGACTAGAATGTAGTTTCTGTACCTTTGTGGTTGATAAGACTGTAATCCTGGTGAATTTACCAAAACTGTAGTCCTTCCTTATGTTCTGTAAATAAATAACTGTGCCTTAACTCTGACACTTACTGCATAATGCAGAGCAAATTAGAGTACTTTCGTGACATGAACACTGAGCTACCATTTGCAATGGACCAAGAAACAAATGACACTGATGATTTTTAAGAGTTATAAAGTATTTTTTGATGTAACACATTTTCTTATTCCATAATAGTTTTTAAAAGATAGTTTTAATATTTATTGTTAGTAATAAAGTGCTTTTTAGTTAAGACTAAAATAATGCACACAGCTAAAAATACTTAGTATCTTTAAGCACTAAATTTTGTCAGTGAACAACTTAGTGCTGGTAAAAAATTTAATACTGAGAATGTGTGCATCTAAAGAAGACTGAACAATGAAGTCACTTGCCATTAGGAATTTCTATATATATATGTATATATATATACATACACACACACACACACACACACACACACATATATACCTATACATATACATACATATACATATATGTATATATATATATGTAACCTACAAAATATCAGCATGCATTATTTTACTATAAACCCAGATTTTATTATAAAAACTTAAAACTCAAGTCTCAGTATAAGTATTTGCATATTAAAATTAGAGAAAATTCCACATAATTGAAAATATAATAAAACACTCTATTTTTAAGTGATCTTTTAAAATTGGCACATTATACCATAGCTATGCTATCATTAATAACACTCAAAATATGTAATAGGCCTCTACATATTCCAATTAAAAATAGAAGTCCTTAAAATATTTGAGTATTTATAGTCTATAAAGATTTTCAGGGACATTTTTATTAATTTGACACAGATACGCCTTCATTTCTAATGTTACAAACCTGAATCATTTTAAATGCAATTAAAAGTGGTTATGAAAGAGTGTGGACTTCCTTGTGAAGTAGGAAATCACTCTTGTGATTAACATGCAAACGAGCTCATGCTGGCAGAATAGATTGGGGTTTTAAAACCCCAATTACTTTTGTATGATTATCTATTTACCAGTACACAGTCTATTTTCATTTTTCATCTAATACAAAATCGGCTTGCTTACATTTTTAGCACAGCAATTAATATTTACAATAATTATGACATCAAGCACTGCTGAGAACTCCAAGTAAATCATTTACCCCAAACCTTCCTCTTTATATATGATTAACATCCTTTTAGAATATAATGCTGTATGTGAGGTTACCATTATGCAAAAATCAAAATTAAGAACCGCTTTATTCTTTGATTTAAATTTAGTTACAATACATACTTTTGGATTATTAGTAAGATGACTATAGTTTATGAAAACCGAATTTTTAAGTCTGATGAGATTAATATGTAAAAACAGTCTAACTGCTCATAGTAAGAAAAATAAATATATACTGAGAACAATAAAATGTGTCCTATGAATCTTTTCTTTTTAAAAGTAATAACAGACAATTCTAAACTTTCACTAACATGCTTTGATTCATACCTGCTATGTACTGCACATATACACATTTTTCCAGACTTCTAAAGAAAATTATAATGCATTAATGACAGGAACCATGGTAATGGAAAAAAGGTCACCCTCTCTTGAACACCTTCTGTTTTAAACTATTATATATAAAGACATTCGAGAAAGCAAAGAATTAAAAGCCAGCCTTTGTGCAACCCATTACTGAAATATTATAGAATAATCTATATCAAATATAGAGGAGCAGCAGATTCTTTTGGATCTAAATTAACTGCAGCCATAGAAACGCTTTTATGCTTATTATGTATCTGCATGTTGATTCAATTATTAAAAGAACACCTGACAGCATCAGACTTATTTAATTGAATTAATTAAACTGGATGAATAATCACTGAATTCCTTTTGTGTGAAATTTGTCCTGAAAAGTAACACTGGCATTTGGAAATTGCAAGTAATTTGCATGGTGAAATACAGTGAACGTGGAAATCTCCTATTTCAGTATGCTGGGGTTCCCCCCCCCAACCCCAGCCCGGCTTCTCATATAAGACAAATGAAAGGAATGTTGCAGTGGATATTTTCTCTTTTACAGTACAGATTTATGAATACTTTTTATCAATGTATCATTAAGCGAATTTTCAACAATCTCCTCAATATCACAATTAAAAATTTTCTCATTTGGTGAAAAATATTATGCAAACTGCCATTTTAAAAAAGGGGTGATATGACACCAACGTATCCCTAAAACTATAAAGTATGAGAATCTCTTATTTTAAAATGGATTACCAAGGTATTTACTATCTCCATAATGAGAATGTAACAATTTGTTTAAAGTTAGAAGTGAAAATCAATTAAAAATAATAATATATAAGAGCAGTTAGTTTCATCCCATGCACGTTTTCTTTTGTAAGAGGTACTTGTTTCTTTTATGATTAAAGGTTTAAGGTTTATGCCTCACACATATAAGATTTTTGGCATTGTATTAAGATAAATATTTGTGGTTTGCTTACATGCTTGGTTTTATATATTTATTTTAAAAAGATGACAGTAGGAAAACTTCCTATCCATATATTTTCCCTGACTCAGTTCACAGATAAACTGAAAGAAAAACTGTGCAAAGTCTGTTCTTTTCTGTTATTATCAAAACAAACAAAAATGACAACAATTTAAAATAGTCTTAAAGCACTCAAATGCTACACTTCAAATTTCTGGCCATCTGGTTCTTCAGCTCTAGGGGGGCATCATTTCAGCTTATGTACAACTTATTTCAGCTTATTCCAGCTTTACACTTATATATCATACCACTGGGAAGACGGGTCCATATCTGTTCTTGTTAATTCATTATTAAGGATACAACTTGGTGAAATTCTGACGCTTGGTTAATCTTTAAATATACACATCTACATAAGTTACACTTTAATGTATATTGCACCATGTTTTGATCCGTCTTTTTTCTTGATTGTTGTGAATGGAAAATTATTGTACTTTCATACTTGAAATAATTGCTCAATGCCCTTCTCCACATGCTTTTTATTTAGGAGAGACTGTTTACCATAATAAAATATGGTATTTGAAGTCACACACCATTTAACATCTACATTCTTCCAGATTAATGAACCCTTTAAATATTCACGTTGACCACACTTGAATTTTGTTGACTCTAAAATTATTCTTGATCCCTTCAACCTTTGATCTATGTACCTTCTTCTTGTTAGCCTTATTTCCACACTTTCTTTGCATTCCTCAGAAGTCTTTCTGCGAATGGTCGTGTTTACCACAGTTAAATCTCATGTGTGACATACAGCATTAATCCTTCCAAAATAAAACTGAAATACAAAATACATTGTGCTATTTATAAGAAATAATTCATAAAGCAACTCAAATATTTAATGAAACTGCTTTCTGTCATATTGAAATCTCTAGCATTCTGGATAAATTTGTTTTTTTGTGTGTGTTCTAAGTTAGAGACATGATAAAAACACAAACTTTTACAAAATACTTTATGAAATAAATCTATGACTCTACTTTTTGTACTTATATTAATACCCTTAGTAGTTAGATTTTTATTTTACATAAATTATACAAAATACATTGGCATTACACCCCATTCTTAATACCAGTTTATTATAGCTTTATTTCATAATATTGGATGTGGAAATGGAAACAGTGCCATCATGTGATACTTTTCAGGGTACTTCACTTCTTATATTCTCAAAGTCTGAGCACATAGCTACTACACAGATAAAAGAGTTTGTAGGAAAGCAGAGAGTGGCAATATAATTCGTCACTCAGTATTTTGCAATCACATCCAGTGTTCATGCTTTTATGTAAAAAATTAGGAACACCTTTTAATTCTTCAAAGACAAACATGTATAAAGTCAGTACTGGCATTTGTGTATACACACAGAGAAACATTCTTTATTAAAAATCTACTTATTGTTTATTCCAGCCCATCAAACCTTCTTCCTTTACAATCAACTTCAATCTTTGAAAACAAACAAGTGTCACTTCATAAACACAGTAAACTCATTACTTTAATGAACAAAAATCAGTTGTTGGGGAAGGAAAAACTCAGGTGGAATGTAAAGATCTACTACAACCCAAATAAAATCCATGTCTGAAATTTGAACCGTTTCTCTAGCTTTTTTTGAATTCAGTTGAAGAACATAGATATTTTTTCCACTAACTTAAGAAGAACTAAGCACCACAAGCTAATAAAATGCTAGATTTGGCAGGAGTTAGATTATTTATTTCAATTTCAAAATCAGCTGAGAACTGTATTAAATTTAAAAACCAATACTAATCATTCATAAATACGAAAATCTACACCACAAATGACCCCGTTCTATTTCCTATAATTCACACCATTATTGTCATTTCTTTTTTTCAAAATTGCTTTTTTCTTTTTTTAAGTGGGAGGTGTAAATTTGGGAGCTACTCTCTTACTTGCCAGACTTAATCCATACTAATATAGAATTACATTTTAAGGACAGGTGGGTGTCATGCAAACACTAATATATATAATGCTAACCCAACATTAGAACACGAGCAATGAATCAATGCTTATTAATTTTAATGACTCGTGGTTGATCTGCAGCACATTTTACTCTAGTATACATATAATTCAAGGCATTTCAGTTTAAATTTTTTACCAAGAAGTGAGAAAACTAAACTACATTGCAAGATTTTAAAATATTGATAACTCCAAAAAAAAAAAACAGGTCTTAAATAACTACCCTGAATCCAATCCTTTTGTATACCCTTTGCAAATTACTGCAACACAATACTTAAAATTTCACAGAAAACTGAATTAAAGAAAGAAGGAATAAAGAGCTTGAGGACACTTTTATCTACGCAAGCCTAAGTGTAGTTGCTTGTTTTGTGAATGGTGAAAATAACCTCTAATCACAGAAGCCTGAGGAGAACTTAACTATAGTCACTGAAAAAAATTAAGGAAAATTTTAGCAGTAGGAAAAGGAAAAACTAAATATGACTTATTTAAGTCTTTGGTTCTAAAAACTCCTCTCTAACTAACTAAAATGGAAGCTACCAATAGATGAACAACTCTTCAAATGAGTAATCTTTTCTAGAAGGGTGGGCTTGGAGATTAACCTAAAACCTTTTATTATTATTACTATTACCCTTTCCCCCAATAACATGAGGCATGTGCTCACTGGCAGATTTTCTATTTGGAAATATTACTCTTCCTCTGGGAAGAGACTATTTCTTTATTCCAGAACTGGGGTGCCAACTTTTGCCTTGTAGGAGAGGGGAACCCGCAGTACCCTAACTTTTTTTTTCTTTATGAAATGCATCTTCTATAAATTCATCGCTTCTTCCAACCTGCACTGACCCTGATCTTCCATTAGATCTTTCAGAGAAATAAGAGAAGACTTTTGACAGTTTGCAATAACATAACATGTTTTTCCTTCTAGGATAAGATTTATCATGGATGCTTCTACAATTTCAGCTGTGGAAGAGTTAGCATTGCCAATCTGCGAAAACTCACTCCTGACTGATGTCTTACAAACCAAACTCTAGGCAACAGCATTGACAATGTTATGAGTGAGGCAACGAACTGCTTCGCCCAATCCACCATTATTCTTAACATATTTATAGCTGAGTCTCAACTTTTCTCTCTCCTAGAGTAGCAGTATTTGGAGTTAGGAGAAAGAGAATAAAAAGGAGTTACTCAGGAAAGACAAATACAATACGCGATGCTGACATGTGAAATAGTAATTTCCAATCACCCCATAGATAGACTGACAGATAAAAAAGTACAAATCAAGACACAAGACATAAATTCTGTTTTATACAGCTTTATCTTTAAACACCTTTAAGAACAATCCCCCACTGAAAAACTGTGGCAGAACCCTAGGTAGCAATAATTTGTTACTAATTAATTCTCATCACCTATTTAGTGCACTTGTTGTGATGAGCACCAGCTGTTGTCTGGAAGTGTTGAATCATTACATTTGTACACCTGAAGCGAGTATTACACTGTATGTTAACTAGCTGGAATTCAAATAAAAACTTAAAAAAAATTTGGGGCGCCTGGGTGGCTCAGTCAGTTAAGCGTCCGACTTCCGCTCAGGTCATGATCTGTGAGTTTGAGCCCGGTGCCCGGCTCTGTGCTAACAGCTCAGAGCCTGGAGCCTACTTCAGATTCTGTGTCTCCTCCTCTCTGTGCCTCTCCCATGCTCATGCTCTGTCTCTCTCTGTCTCTCAAAATTAAACAAATGTTAAAAAAAAAAACTTTAAAAAATTTAAATTAAGAGTAAGCAAATACATAAGTTCTAAGGGTAAAACAAAATAATAATTTGTTACTAATTGCCCAAATCAGCGCTTTGGTACATAACTATAAACCCATTTCATGATGAAGAAAAAAAGTCCTTAGATAGGCTAATATTTTTTTTTCTCTTCTAGAGAGAAAAGTACATATTTTGTCTACTAAATTATTAAAATAACAGTAAACATTGCATGTGTCCATATTCACTCCACCAAACTGCTTCTACCTTTATCACTTGCAATTCTTCTCTAACATTTCCACCCATCCACACACTTCCACGCCTACACACACAGGCACAGAGAGTAAACAATCTGGGTGAACGTCACCAGTATCATCAAAGAATTGGCAATTTACCAGATGGGTATGCCTTTCTGTTAATACAGAGTTGTCATTGGTTTGCACATATGATATGTGGCTGTTGAAAATGTCAGGCAAGGACTTGATGCACTTATTCTAGTTAAGAATATTTGACATTTTGTAAGAAAGTAGTGTTATTCCTCGGAGAAAATGAACAAAGACTTCCTAGCCTGAGTAGAAGGTGACAAATTTTCTTCCACAGCCAATCCAATGACCAATTCACATTTCTCCACACAGTAGCCAAGAATATTAACTTTTATACATCAAGCTTTATCTTCATGCTTCATTTTTGTGCTTAATCTTAGCTATTATTGCTGACACACTCTTTAATTCTTCCACAGTTATATATACTTACTGAAAGATCCTCTTTATATTTGATCACTATAATGTCTTTTCCTGTTTTAACCATTATTCCTAACACTTCAGCCTGAGACTTATGTCCAGTAATGGAATTGAAAACACATTATAATAGGATATTATCATTGGTTCAGGTAGTATATATAAATATAAAACTAAATTATAATTAAAATGCATATTTTTTACAGTTTGTGAACTATTTTTGATCCTTAAGAGATTTATTTTTCCTATTTATCATAAAGTGTTTCATAAGGTTGTGTTCTGCTGATATATGCATTCCAATTATTTAATTTACAAGTGATGACAATTTGATAAAGAAGTAACAAGGAAACTTCACAATGGACTTTAGAGTCACCCAAGGACTTCACAGGAAGAGAGAATGCAGAGAGAAGTCTCACTCAACAACAAATTGTAGAAAAGCTTTGTAAGTTTTTGCTAGATTCTTGGCAGTCATATGTCATATATCTAAGTTAAGTATATAAGGAGATTGTATTGAGGAACAAAACATTTCCTAAGTTTAAAATACTACCTTTCAAGGAGCAAATATGGTATATATAAAAGGGATTTGTAAAATTAGAAGGTAATTTTAAAACTTAGAAACTTACTCCAGTTCCTTTTTTCAGCATATATCCACTCACATAAACTGTCATATAAAGAGTAGATTTTTTTAACAACAGAATTACTTGCCTTTAATATATCCAATATTTCCACCAAACTGATCTTTATCCGATAAACCTATGGAGAGCTAGTTAACTTCTGTCTTCAGTAATGACATAATTAACTCTGAGGCCCATTTCTGTCCGGTGAGATATTAGAAGTCAAAATTTCAAAGACAATGATTTCAAGGAGCCTATTACTTCAGCCTCCTGGTAGACTATACCTGTCTTTTTAAAAAAAAATTCTACTCTCATAGTGTGCTTTTTATAGGACACAATCAAGATTAAATAATGCCAGTCTTATATTCTGATATTTTTTTGGCTGTGCTTTAAAAATGCAAAACAATAACAATAACAACAACAAACCCAAAAACCAAAAACCAAAAAACCAAACCAAAACCAAAAAAGACCTCAAAAATAAAGAAAAAGTGCAAAAAAAAAAACCAAAAAAACAAACCCTCTTCATGCTCTCATTTAAAAAAATAATTATATATACAGAAATGCCTCCATACATCTAATTTTACCCCTTTGTCCCTCAGAGGTAACCACCATTAAAAATTTGAGTTATATTTTCCCCTCCTTCTTAAACTTAAATGGCATTGGCACATATGCCCCAGCAATATAGATGCACAAGAACACACCTACACAATTTTGTTTTCTAAAATATAATCTTGGGTATTTTTACTGGACAACGTAATGTTTAATGGAAATATTACTCTTTAAAAAAAAGGGCTGCCAATTATTATTTACTGCTAATAAAAAGATTTGTGTTTTTGTTATTAGAAACAATGCTTTATGTTGCATACATAGTTATCTGTGTTTATCTGGTGTTTTGGGGGGAATATCAACAGAAATTTGTGTCAAATGTATTGTTTCTTCTTTTTATAAAAAGTATATCTTGGGGAACGTGGATGGCTCAGTCGGTTAAGCATCTTACTCTTAATTTCTGCTCAGGTCATGATCTCACGGTTTGTGGGATCGAGCCCGGGGCTGACTCTGCACTGATAGCACGGAGTCTGCTTGGGATCTTCTCTCTTCTTCCCTCTCTGCCCCTTCCCTGCTCACGCGCACAAAGTTCTCTCTCTCAAAAATAAATGAACATTTTAAAAAAGCATGTATTTGCTGACAATGTATAACCAATATTTTTAGTGGCTGTCCTCAAAGCTAATTTGGATTACCTTTAATAATTTGCCCTCCTGTAAGTTACTTTATGTTTATGATTTATATAAATCTCTTCAGAGTTAAAAATATTTCCTTCCAGAACCATTTTGCCAACACTTCATGCACATATATTCATACAGACATATGTATATTCATATAATATTTTTCCTTCAGTTATAAACTTTCATTATCTTTGCCATGTTTCACATATGCCTCCCAAGTCAGAATGAAACTTTTTAATGGTAGAATATAAATTGCTCAACAAAGGAAGAGATTCACAAATAGCCATCCCAGGTTAACGTTTAAATCTAATCCTATTTTTAAATTAATAATATGAAGGCATAAACCTCATGACATTGGGATAATATTTATCAAAATACTATCAGAGAAAAAGATCTATAGACCTGAATCAAGAGTAACAATAACTATTCATTGTAATGAACTAAAATTATCAAAATCAGTTAAACTGAAATAGAAGTTTTCCGTACATAACAACCTAAAAGAAAACTGAAGCAATTAAAAATATTAGACTCATATAATGAAAGAGGACATATATTGTTGTTATATATTCATATAAAGTAAAGGAGATAGGCCCCTGCTCATGAAATGTTTTCTCAGAGAACTGACTCCTATTATCCAACTAAATGTTTTCACTTATCCATTATCATGGGGCATAAAGTGCCACAAGTTATTTATTTTTCCAAGTAGCTAAAGGCAAACACCATTAATCAGTATATAATCCGACTTTTTACGTAGGCCAAAAATATAATGTTCCTGTTTGTAGGAGTGCTTAAATCAAATGGAGCTCATGGTTTCACAATATTTTACTGATGTATCGTTCCTTTCTCTCTCAAGGTATACAGATACACACAAAAAACCTGATCTCCTCCTACTATGGTGATCAGTACAATGTTCTAACATGAAAATTATACAGGGCCACTGACATGCAGGGCCACTCACCATTCACTTGATGAACCCAGAGAGTATAACATGGTTAATCTGTGCATTATTTCAAGGGATTTTAATATTTCCCTTGATATGAAGCTATCACTTTTGGCATGGAATTTGATGGCCAGTGGACTAGGAAGTCAGATAAACAAGGGACGAGGGGTAGAGAGCATCATTTCCACTATAAAGATAATGAAATGTAGGACATGAATTAGAAACTTCTTGTATTTCTTTGCTTGTTCACTTACTTGCTTCTGAGTTCATAGTTCTGTTCTAATTAGTTCAAATACCTTAAATTTTAAACTCCAGGTAACAGAATTATTATTATTTCATGTCCAAAAATAAAAACAGAATATGATGAAAAGAAACTACAAAGTAAAGTTATCTGTTATAAAGTATACTATAAACTTATATAATATCAGGAAATACTTAATACTGCTTTTTACATGTAATAACTCCAAGAATCAAAACACTTATTAAATGATGACTAAGTTTAACAAATCACAGTTTTATGGACTAGATGAGAAGTTTAGTGATACTTCATTTATTTGCTCATTCATTCATGTATTCATTCAGCAAATATCTGAATAACTGTGTGTCAGCTACTGCTAAGTACCAGAAGAAGAAGGTGCTGGACACAGTATCTTCATGAGGTATGTAGACAAAATTAATAATTACACAAATATATCACTGCAAACTATGATCACTGATGTGAAAGGAAAAAGCCCATGCAATGAGAACATGTATCAGGAAGACTTAATCAAGCCTGTGATGTCAGAGGGCTCTACAGAGGAAGTGAATCTCTGAACTCTGACCCAAAGAATGAAATGGCATTAACAAAGCATGTGTGAGGGACAGGAAAGAGTAATCTATGCCTATGTGAAGCCTCTGAGAAAGGAGAGCATTACAGACTATCTGAAAGACTCTCTATCCAGGGTAGGTAAACCTGCTAACCATATTATCCCTAACTTTTATTGGTCCATTAAAGACACGTGTTCTAAGCTGTTCAGTGGGGGCTAACCTGCTTAAAAGTAAACATTGTTGAAATCTTTCTCATCTTTTATTTGTGGCTATGATAGGTGATAGCAAACAATGGCTTTGAGTATATTCATGAGAAAAATGATTAACATAGCCAGGATCAGAAAAAATGTGTAGTCTACCTTTATCTGGCAAAATACTGTATGAAAGATGCCACAGTGTGCCAGTCTTTACTCTGGCTTTATTGTTTCTAAAAGACACCAGAGAACAGCTGTTCGGATTCACAGATACCATGCAATGAGAACTTGGTCCCTGAGCCCCCAAATAAGTACCAGACATTATATCAGAAGCCACAGATTATACAATAGAGATAAACTTCGAGGCCTTAAATTCCTAATCATCTCCTTTGGAGTGAATTAAAAATTGTTTTTGCAAAAGGTTTTTGTTCTTCCCATTCATCCTTTCTAAACCAATTCCCATGACTAGGTGGAAATGGGAGTCATCTATTCAGACAGCGATCTGATTTTGGTACCTTATTTTATAGAAACCTCAACTTTACATTCTCTGTAGCTAATCCGTCTAAGCCATGTATGATTTCTGAGCTGCACATTCTTGCCAAAGAGTACAGGTCTGTACTCTTTGCTATCTAATCCTTATCAAAATTCTAGTTGAAAGAAATAATATTTATGGAGGATTGCCTGAATGACATACAGCACATCCGTTACTCAGACCAGATTGTCTAAACTTTACATCTCAATCTGACCAGACCATGAATGAACAAATTCTAACTACTAATGTAATGCTTTAGCACCTCTTCAAGTTGCTTTTATCCAACTTCACATTTGAATTATCTATTTGACATATGCTGACAGATATTATAAGAAATAGTTTTATTGTGTCTGATATGGGGTTACTACTCATCCACTATTACACAGCGTGTCTTCATGAGGACCAGGAAAAAATCTCTGCAGGTATAAGTACCGGGAGAAACTAGGATTTATTCCAGAAATTGTGTATGTTTTTTAAAACTTTTTATAAATGCTACTCATCTTATAGTATAAGTATGCTACCTTCTTTAATTTACCTGCTAAACAGCTCAAAGGCAGACTTATAGTCAAACCTAGCAACTGCAAGGCCTACAGAGAATTTATTTTTGTGAGCTATTTCCTATCCCAGCTTTACTATTTACCCCATATATTTTCCCTTACTTTGATTCTGCCCTTTACTATCATGCTTTTAAATTGAATAAAATTATTCTGAATGATGAAATATACAGACTCCTATAACTCTTTTAAGAGTTTAAGTTACATTTAACTTAACTCTTTAAGGGAGATATAATGTTTATAGACATGTGAGTATTTTGAGATAATTGCTTTAAAAAATCCAGTATTCTTTCATTACCCATCTTGATTACTGATGTTTTAATTTCATAGTTCCTAATATATTTTGAAACTTGCCATGTGACCCAGTACAAAAGTGTCATTTTTGCATACAGTTTGTATTTTCTTGAGAGCAAAAATGTTTAATTCAGTTTGAAGGAAAAGATTTCAGAGGCTACATTGACACAAAAATGGGGGCTTATCTGCAATTTCATACACTAGTAATTTTATACACTTAAATTCTGAAGAGCTTGGGTAAATGGTATGAGAAGCAAGAACATTCAGAAATTATCTAACTTCTCTGTTGTCCAGTGTTCAGATTCTACCTTAATATGGGGAACAACTTTACATTAAGTTGGGAACACTTATAGACTGTTGGTAGAAGTGTCAAAATCAAAAATTTTAAGGTATTAACTAAATTTATCTCTACATAATGTTGAAAACCTGAAAACATAAAGTAAAAAACACATAAATCCCTTATCAATGAAAATATTATAATCTATGATAAAATGATTACTAGCACAGATAAATAGCAAAGAGAAAATTAAAAAACAATGAATATTAAAATTTTCCTAAACAAATGTGTTGATATGACATAAAGATAAAGTGATGAGTATATAGTATCATTTCTGTAATGAGGATTAGTTATTAAACCCCACTCATAGACAATGGTGGCCGAGAGGAACTGCTTTCCTATCTTCCAGTTTATTGGGACAAGGTGATGTTGGAAAGCAGGCAGATCTCATTTGCAACTAGAGACAAAGCAAGGGATGGGAAACAAACTGCCTGGCGGATAAGGAGAATAAAGACTCAACAGTATCAGCAAAAAATCATCTAATAAGAAGTATGGAAGAGGGAGGCCTGATGAAATGCATTTCCAAATTTCCCTGAAAAAAACATAAAAAGAAACCTTGAAGTATGCAGAAAATACAAACAAACAGTGAGCAATGGCTCATTCAAAGAGTACTAAACATGGTATCTGAACATAAAGATAGACTGGGATACAGTCAAAGACGTGAACAAAAGAAGCACCTTTCAAAGGAATAATAAGGAAAAGTGAAAACAAGGAGTTGCAGTGAGAGAATAAGAGGGATTTAAGGTGCTGAATTTTAAAAAGGGAAGGTTCTAGTGACAAAGAATTCCCACAACATATTCTGTGTATCAAGATTGTGATGAGGCCAAAATCACAGTCTCTTGCCTTGAAAATCAAACATAGGGTGATACAGAAAAACAAAACAAAAAAAAAAAAAAACCCTCAGTTCCAAAATACTGATAGGCATCAGGATTGACAGATTTTTCAATTATAGAGTTCGACACCTTGAAGAATGACTCCAGATCTAACATATAACATCTAGTGTTAATCTAGAAAAGTGAGAACTTCTTAGTCTGTTTCCTAGTTGTAATAGCTAGGAAGCCACTGGGGAGAGTAAAATGCTAAATAAAGATAAACTGTAAAAATAACAATAGCATCAGAGTTTTTATATTGCACTTGCTCCTAGAAGGAAAATTATGAGTTCTTTGATGGTATTTCATACTGTTTAAATAAAACTGACTTACAAGAATACTGAAATGCAATTCTTTTTGAATGGCCAACTGGTAGGAAAATAATATTGCTTCTAAAAATGAGTAATTGGGTAAACTGGAAAATTGGGAGGTGTTCCCTTTTTTGCAATGTTACAGCTTTGATGGGGGAGGGACAAATCATTATAACTCTTGCTTAGAATGATTACCTTTTCCTAGTGAGGAGAAGACCTTTCCGCAACCCATTCTTTCACTGGATACACATGTGTCATATATAAATCTATTATGCATCCTCCCTCTCTCTTTTATACTTAAATAATAGATATAAAATTCATTTCTTTTATACTTGTAAAAAGAATGGATTTCTCTGCCAGAAAACCAATGGGAAAGAAGATTTCACAGTGTTTAATAGTATCACAAAGGCGGTGTACTGCTGTGCTGATTTTAGTTTGAAGCAGATAAACTCAAATTATAGTTTAACCTCCCGTAATAGGAACCATTCCATTTTGAAAATATTTGTTGCAAAATTAAAATAGATAATGGATTGTAATTGCATGAAGAGAGGCTCTGATGTGTTTACATTCACTAGGGAGTACACTCATAGATGGTGAAAACGTGCCAAAAAATCACATACCCAGACGTGCCTTGATATATAGAAATAAATACTCTACATGAACTAATATATGAGAAGTTAATTTTAATTGAATATAAAATATGCAACAAACTAAAGATATTAATGAATTAGGTATAAATCTGCCAAAGAACCCATGCCTTCCATTACATACATAGTGATGATATCTCTGAGAATAAAATATAATTTTGTTTAAATAGAAAATAACATACGAGGAACAGCCACACATAATCTAAATCTTCCTCAGACACAAATGCACATGTATGTCATACAACAAATTAATTTTGTATGATCACACAATCAAATCTGTACATGATACATAACACAACACAAATAATTAATTTACAATAAATCCTACCCATTACCATTTGTTACTGACCAATGTGAATACTAGGTTTGCAAAAGACAAAGTAACCACATTCCTTACAATACTGACTCTAGCCTTGGAAGATTTGGTTTCAAATATATGCTCTACCACAAAAAATTCATAGATTTTTGACATTGTCCTTAACCTCTCTTTGCTTCAGATTTCTTATTTGTCAAATTGAAAGTAATAATACATACCTAATAGGGTTTTAAGGTTTAACATTGTATGCACAGGCAAAGTATAATTTTTTTAAATAAAATTTTGTAGACAGTAATTCTCTGAAATTCTTATGGCATTTATTTTTAATTAATAATAAAATCATCAACTTATAGTAGTAAAATTGTATGGACTTTGAATATAGAAAAGCCTACAGACTAAGTCTGGCTTTCTCCACTTACTAGCTGTGGAGAAATTACTTAACGTCAGTCTTAGTTTTCTTATGTGCAAATTGTGGACAGAGTACTTATTTTGAAAATTTTTTGAGAAATTTAAAATGAAATAATGTAAACAAAAAAGTACCTGGAATGAATGCTCAATAAATTTTAATTTGTTTTGTATACATATTATTGTGACCCTATCAGCTTGCAAAAACATCTTGAGATGTCAAAATTATCTTTTATACATTTCTCTATTATCTACTGTGCCTTGTACATACAAGTTTGCTAAAAAAGGAGGTGGGCAATAATGCTCAGGAATTAGGAGATACTATTCCAAAGATCAATTTGTTGCAGAATTCCTGGTGAAGCAGAATGAAAGCTATTTTTATTTTTTTATTTATTTCTTTTAATGTTTATTTATTTTGAGAGAGAGATCAACTGTGAGCATGCATGCATGAGCAGAGGAGGAGCAGGGAGCGGGAGGGAGGGAGGGAGGGAGAGAGAGAGAGAGAGAGAGAGAGAGAGAGAGAGAGAGAGAGAGAGAGAGAATCCCAAGCAGGCTCCACATTATTAGCACAGAGCCCAACTGGGGACTTAATTCCACAAATTGTGAGATCATGACCTGAGCCGAAATCAAGAGTGGGATGCTAAACTGACTGAGCCACCCAGCTGCCCTGAGTAAACTTTATTTAAAAGTTGCTAGATATTCATGGTTGTACCACAAGCAAGGCTCTATGATACCTACCCTCTTTTATTTTGATTGACTGATTGATTGATTGATTGATGTGGGAGGAGAGAGAGGCCATCCACATATCCCCTTTGTCACATAAATGTAGAACAAATAGTCTTTCCTTGTCAGGAGATGTTCAAACAGTGGTGATATAGATCAAAGCAAATTATTCACCTTAGAATTTTAGATCTTATATATAATAAAATAAATGTTGACCAAAAAAATAAATAAAAATAATAATAAATGTAGCCTTAAAAGCACAGCAGCCTTTGAAAGTGATCTTTAGATCTGGTGAAGGCTGGGCTGGCCCTTCTGTCTTTCTTCTCTGGCCCTTCTGCTTCTCCGAGGCCCCAAGTTTGCCAAAAGCTAGAAATGTCTGCTTTCTCAGGGTAGAACTAGAAAGGCTGTGGCCGCTGTGCAGAGAGTTACCCTATATTTTGTATGAGTCTGAGAAGATCATTCAAAGTAACTTGATAACAGGGCTGAAAGGTACACGCAGCTACCAAGACAGATTGTAGAAGAGGTAAGTTGAGTACTAGAGAGCAATTCAGAATGACTCCTCAAATAGTTTGAAAATATATAAATCCTTCTTGCTACACAAGAGGAAATGATTCAATAAGTAGAAAGTTTCAAGGGTACCTGGGTAGCTTAGTCAGTTAAGCAACTGACTTTGGCTGAGGTCATGATCTCACAGGTGTGAGTTCGGGCCCCACGACTGGCTCTGTGCTGACAGCTCAGAACCTGGAGCCTGCTCCCTCTCTCTGCCCCTCCCCCCACTCACACTCTGTCTCTCTCTGTCTGTCTGTCTCTCACTGTCTCTCAAAAATAAGCATTAAAAAAAATAGAAACTAGAAAGTTTTAGGCCGCTAAATCTTTCAGGACCCTGGGAATCATACTGAATGTGGCACCAGGTATATAAGAATAAATAAAGAAGTCACAAATGGGAGCAGAGAAAATAGAAAAAACAAAAAACCCACACAGAATAAAGAAACTTCACTAATGAGTAGTTCTACAGTAGTGGCAGCAGATACAGCGTGACACAAGAACACAGAGTTGATAGGATTAATTCTTCTTGGCTGCAATCAGAGAAGACTTCAAAGAAGAGGTTACTTTTAAGCAGGATTTTGAAGTCTGAAGTAATAAAGAGAGGGTGGAGTTAAGAGGCAGGCTCCTCTGGGCATCAAAAATAAATGCAAATTCATGAAATGGCATGATGTATCCAGGAAATGATGCACAATCCAGTGCAAGTAGTACACGGCCAACAAATCAAAAGTGACATAACTTTTTAAAAAATGTTTGAGAGACAGCAAAAGCAGGGAAGGGGCAGAGAGTGAAGGAGAGAGAGAATCTGAAGCAGGCTCCTTGCTATCAGCGTGCAGCCCAACTTGAGGCTCTATCTCACAAACCATGAGATCACAACCTGAGCTGAAATCAGGAGTCAGATGTTTAACTGAATGAGCCACACAAAAAACAGTGATGCAGAAAAGTATTTATTATGAGACCAGGATGTCATGATGCAGGTCAGACACAAGCTTGGACTCAAACTGCCCAAGACATGTAACAATCTTCTGGAGATCCCAACTGACTCTTCTAAGGAACAGGAAGAAACAGGATGCTTTTGTCTTGAGTTCCAAGGTGACTCCAAATTTGAAATCTTCATCAGTGACAGAAAAAAGCAGATTTCTTAGGGATGTCTACATGAACGCTAAAGATTCCAATTTTAGGCTCTGCGGTGCAATAAGTTAGCACATGAAGAATTATAAAACACAATTCCAGATGTACAAATTAGAGTCGTCATTATGACAATACTCTATGAATTCAGTATCAATCCAAATAAACTAGCTGCCAGGAGCCAAAATAATGATTCCCAGGTTTGTCTTCATTGACTTTCCTATTAAAATGAGCATATATTTTGGTAATACAAAGACAGTAACTGTGCTACGTTGAAAATATGGTGTGGGTAGAAAACTGTCAGGAATTCTTCACCTAAACACTTGAAATGGAACTTGAATCATGGGTAAGATTCAAATGGGTCTAGATCTAGGGAAAGCATCTCAAGACAGGGAGAAAAAAGCAAACCCTGAGTAAGACTTCTTCCCCACCTCCAAACAGCTTATATTGTGGCGGGTAAAGAGAGTTGTTAAATTTTTTGAAAATAGTAAATTTTAGAGGCGCCTGGGTGGCTCAGTCGGTTGAGCATCTGACTCTTGATTTCGGTTCGGGTCATGATCTCAGAGTTCGTGGGTTCAAGCCTCACACCAGTCTCTGCACTGACAGCACAGAACCTGCTTCGGATTCTCTCTCTCTCCCTCTCCTTCTCTGCCCCTCCCCAGCTTGTGCACACACACACTCTCTCTCTCTCTCAAAACAAATAAATAAACTTTCAAAAAAAATAGTAAATTTTCTAGAATGTTAAAAGGAGATAAATGGTATGGGAGAAATTAGAGAAGAATGAAGGTGGTTAGCCGATGTGGCAGGAGAATTGCCAATTTAAATGGGATTGTCAGGGAAGGCCTCAATGAGAAAGTGACATTTAAACAAAGACTTGAAAGAGGTGATAGGGTTAGCCATATGGGTATATGGAGGAAGAGCAACCCTGGCAGAGGGAACAGATACTGCAAAGGTAGCATGCCTCGTGGGCTTCAGAAATAGCAAGAAAGCTAACGGGGCCAGAACAGCGTGAGAAGAGAAGGGGTAGTAAGATAGGAGATAATCTTATATATGGTCTTGTAGAGGTCTTAAGGTTTTAAAATTTTACTTTTAAGGAGATGGTAGCGGAGACTGGGACAGGGGAGGGGGGAATGAAGGGTTTTGAATAATAAAGGGACATGATTTGATATAGGTTTTAACAATACCTTTTTTTTAAAAAGTTTACTAATTTATTTTGAGAAGGCCAGAAAGAACATGAGCAGGGGAGGGGCAGAGATATAGGTAGAGAAAATCCCAAACAGGGTCCACGCTGTCAGTACAGAGCCCAACGCAGGGCTTGGTCCCACAAACCGTGAGATCATGACCTGAGCCAAAATCAAGAGTCAGATACTCAACCAACTAAGCCACCCAGGCATCCCTTAATGATATATTTTCAACTGCTGTGTGGAAAACACACTTTAAGGGATCAAGAATGGAGTTAAACAGGCTGAAAGTCAATGGCAAAAATAAAAACAGAAGATCATGGTAGCTTGGAATAGGGTGGTAATGTGGAGACAGAAGTGAGTGAATTCTGTACATATCTTAGTAGAGCCCACAAAGAGCCAAATCTACCTATTCTGCTGGTTTACAAAATTCACTCACTTCTTTCATTCATTTATTTATAAATATTTACTGAGAATTTATCAGGAAAAAAAGCACTATATGGGTTAAACATTATCCTATAATTTTTGACTGTCTCTGTGTCATTTGTCATCCCTACTTTCTCAAGTCCATTCACTGCAATAAAGTATTTCTAAGTTGTTGGTTTCAATCTATTGCTTGAATGTTGAATACTGCTTGAATATTCAATATTGCTTATATTAAAAAACACCTACCTTCAAGTCAAGGTTAGATGTTCTGTGACTCTAATAACTATCTCTTAACACATAATATATTGGGATAACTTCAAGAATTGGGAAGAGAGGAGGAGAAATTTCATAGCAACCAGAATGCTGGGAGAAGATAAAGGACTAGGTAGACAAAACAATTCTAATTTTAATTTAGAGATCATTAGAGGATGTCACCAAGATAGTGACATAGGTTGTTCCTGACTTTACTGCCCCCACCCCTGCAAGAACAACTAACAACTATTCAAGAACAAGGCACTACTGAGAGAATCCTGGAGTACAGACATGAGGCTTAACACACCACTGCCACCACAGACCAGTACAAACTGCATTAGGGGGTAACAGAAGGAGCTACATGCTGACTGCATTGCCTTCCCGCAGGCTAGCTCAGCACCATGCAGAGAGATTTCCCATGAGCCTGTGCTTCCACCAGCGGGAAAAGAGAATCCAGGGGGAGACACCCAGCTTTCACCAGCATCGTGGGTCACTTTGCAGGAGCCCCTATTCTGATCTCACACCACTAGGACAACAGGGAAATCTGCAGGGCTCATCCACTGGGCATCTGATTATGACATTTGTAGACAGGGGCTTGTAACAACCAACACACAGATCTTGGCGGACTGAGTTCATACTTGTGGTGCAAAAGTAGCAGTCCCAAGGAGCAGTTCTATTCATCTGCAAAACCAAGTGCGGGGTGTACTGACCAGGGAATTCAATGGGGTGCAGGTCCATGTGATTTGGTTCCTCAAACAAGGAGTTTGGCCGGCCTTAGAGCCCAGTTTGCCCACGCTCACACAAAGAACTTGATCATAACATATCCTCTGTGCAGAGTATCTTCTGGCCCCGTTTGACCAGAAGTGCTGGTAAAAACCCCTGGAAGCAGTGCAGCTCAGCAACACTGGAGCCAAGAGGAGAGTGGCCAGAGCTGACTGCCCCGGAGCAAAGCTTGAGGGTAGCTCCTGGCCCCTCCCAACAGGAGAGTTTGTTTGGGAAACTGAGAATACCCTGGAGAGGCCCCTCCCCATCCTGAGGATGAGAAAAAGCCCCTTCTGCTTTAGAAAGTGTCCCCAGTCCCATCTGACCAGAAGGTCTGGAGACAACTTCTGGAAGCTGTGCAGCCCAGCAGTACTCAAGCTGAGAGGTGGGTGGGCAGAGTTGACAGTTCAAAAAACAAAGCCAGTGGCCCTGTTCAGTCAGGAAACTGGGGTGTGGATGGACTTAAGACAAAAAAGAGTTTTACCAGTTTTAGAGCTACTTCTCCTTCTGCACCTCGGCACATAATCTAATTCATAGCTCCACTCACCACTGCAGAAAGCCTTCGTCCTGTCCAAATAAAGAACCTAATCAGAGTAGATGGAAAGTTGCATAGCCCATTCAACAGGCCTATATGCCGTGACACCTAAACAGAGAACACAGACCATGGCTTCTATTTGCAGGGCAAAATCAGTGGCCTCACCTGACCAAGGAATATAGTGCATACTCTGGTCTGATTCAGGTCCCAGAAAACAAGGTATATAGTCCCTGCATTCCATCCTGCTATGCTGCTGGTGCAGGAGAGCACATTCATAATCCCATTTATTACTGAATATAGTACCTAGTCTCAACCATCTAGTAAGCCTGACCAGAGAACCCAGACAACCACAAAGCCCACCCTACAGCCTCTCTTGGGAACCAAGCCAGTCATCTTCTCTAACTATTCTCAGCCAGTGGCACATCCTCAGACCTTGGGACAGTTGCCTCACCCCCAAATAGACCATGATAGCAGTCCCAAATGACCAAGAATATTACCAGCAGACATTCACAGAAACTAAAACTCAGCTGACTGGTGTAGAACTCTTTGCCAAGGCAAACCTGTAAAATCTGGAAGAGAAGCCCTATTAGTCAAATGTATACATATCGACCTAAGGAATCAAGGATCACCAAAAATTAGGCAAATGTGAACCGCCAAAGGAAACTAATAAAGCTCCAATGAGTGACCCCAAAGAAATAAAGATCTATGACCTGTCAAAGAATTCAGAATAATGTTTTTAAAGCAGTTTTGTGAACTACAAGAAAAAGGACAGACAACTGAGTGAAATTAGGAAAACAATACGTGAACAAAATGAGAAGTCTGGCAAGGTAATAGCAACCATCAAAAACCCCAGAAATCCTAGAAGTAAAAAATATAATAACTGAACTGAGTAATTCAATAGAGAGTTTCAAAAGTAGACTAGAATACACCTTAAGTAACTAGAAAAAGAACAAACTAAGCCGAAAGTTAGCAAAAGAAAGGAAATGGTAAAGATTAGAGAATAAGTGAAATTGAGAACAGAAAAACAACAGAAAAAATTCACAAAAGTAAGAATTGGTTCTCTGAAAAGATAAACAAAATTGACAAACCATTAGCTAGACTAACCAGGGAAAAAAGAGAGAAGACACAAATCAACAAAATTAGAAATGAAAAAGGAGACATTACAACTAATACCACAGAAATCCAAAGGATCACAAGAGGCAACTATGAACAACTATACACCAACAAACTGGACAAACCTAGAAGAAATGGAAAAATTCTCAGAAACATACAAATAATGAAGAGGATGATAAAGAAAATCTAAACAGATCAACTACTAGAAAGAAGAAGAAATCTGTGATAAAAAAAAAAATTCTATCACTGAAGAAAAGCCCAGGACCAGATGGCTTCACTGGTGAATGTTACCAAACATTTGAAGAACCAACACCAATCCTTCTCAAATTCTTCCAAAAAACTAAAGAGAAGGGAACACTCTCAACTCACTTTACAAGGCCAGTATTACTCTGACACCAAAACTAGAAAAGGACACTACTAGAAAAGAAAACTATAGGCTAATATCCCTTAAAAATATAGATGTAAAACTTCTGAATAAATTACTAGCCAACCAAATTCAGCAGCACATTAAAAGGATCATACACCATGATCCAATGGGATTTATTATCCCTGGCATGCAAGAATGGTTCAAAATATGGAAATAAATCAATGTGACACATCATATTAATAGAATAAAAGAAAAGAATCATATGATCATATCAATAAAGACAAAAAGCATTTAACAAAATTCAACATGCATTCATGATAAAAACTCTTAACAAATTAGGCATAGAAGGAACATATCTCAATATAATAAGTGCCACATATGACAAGCCCACAACTAATATTATTCTCAATGGTAAAGGCTGAAATCTTTTCCTCTAAGATCAGGAACAAGACAAAGATTCCCACTCTTCCCACTCCTATTCAGAATGGTACTAGAAGTCCTGGCTAAAGCAATCAGGCAAGAAAAAGAAAAGTGGTCAGAACTGGGGAAAAATTAAAATTGTATCTATTTGCAGATTATATGATTTTACATATAGAAAATCCTAAAAATTGAACCAAAAAACTGTTAGACCTACTCAATGAATTCAGTAAAGTTGCACAATACAAAATTAACATAGAAAACTCAGTAGCATTTTTATATACTAATAACAAATTTTCTGAATAAGAAATAACAGCATCACAAACAATAAAGTACTTAGGGATAAGTTTGGGAAAGGAAACAAAAGATCTCTATAAACTAAGACACTGATTGAAAAGAATCAAAGAAGACATATATAAATGGAAAGGTATCCAATGATCATGGATTGAAAGAATTAATATTGTTAAAATGGCAATACTACCAAAAGCTATCTTTGGATTCAATGCAATCCCTATCAAGATTACAATGTGTTTTTGAGGCACTTGGGTGGCTCAACTGGTTAGGCATTTGACTCTTGATTTCATCTCAGGTCATGATTTCATGGTTTGTGAGTTCAAGCCCCATGTCAGGCTCTGTGTTAATAGCACAGATCCTGCTTGGGGTGTTTCTCTCTCTCTCTCTCTCTCTCTCTCTCTCTCTCTCTCTCTCTCTCTCTCCCCCCCCCCCCCACCTCACCTGCCTCTGCCCCTCTTCTGCTTGGATGCACACATGCACTATCTCTTTCAAAATAATATACTTAAAAAAATTATAATGTATTTTTACAGTAGTAGACAAACACTTCTAAAACTTTCATGGAGCTACAAAACACCCCAAATGGCTTCCAAAGAAATCCTCAGAAAGTACAAAGCAAGAGGCATTCCACTTCCTGATTTTAAGCAATACTATAAAGCTCCAGTCATTGAAACAGTATGGTACTGGCATAAACACAAATAGACCAAGAGAAGAGAATCAAGAGCCCAGAAATAAATCCAAGAGTATACGATCAACTAATACCTGACAAAGGATTCAAAAATATTCAATGCAGAAAAACACAGTCTTTTCCATAAACCTGGGATAACAGGATATTCATATGTAAAATAGTGACGCTTGACTCATATCTTTACCACTCACAGAAATTTAACACAAACTGTATTAAAGACATAAATATAAGACCTGAAACCTTGGATCCTAGGGATATAATGTGCAACATGGTGACTATAGCTAACACTGCCAAATGGTTATGGAGAAAGTTGTTAAGAGAGTAAAGCCCATGAGTTCTTACCACGAGGAGAATGTTGGTTTTTTTTTTCCTTTTTTCTTTTCTTTTTATTATATCTATGTGAGAAGAAGGATGTTAGCTGAACCTGCTGTGGTAATCACGTTACAATGTAAATCAGACCGTCATGCTGCCCATCTTATCCAGGGAAGCATGTCGCTTATTTCTCAATAAAACTGGGGAGGAGAGAAACCATCGGAAACAAGTAGTTGAAAACTCTACTTTCACGTCCCCAGGAAAAATCAAGCCAAACTTTAAGAAGAAACTACATGTCTTTGTTCCAGATTGAGAGGGAGACAGGAGCAGGGAAGTTCAGGGCAGTTCTCCTGTGGGTGGACCCAGAGGGTACTTTGAAATGGGATCAAGTACTTAAATGAGTTGGTAATAGCAAGATGTTTATATCATTTACAGGGCAATTTATTTCTTTAGAGGGAAAGAACATGGTTTTAAAAACTATAAATGTTTTATTGAGGAGGTTTTGGTATGGCTAGGCTCCAAGTCCTTCCTTACATGACTCTAGAAGAGTCCCCTGTTGATTTTATGACCCCACCTCCCAAAGTCCTGGCTCACTGTTTCAAAAACACTCTCAGCTCTTCTCAGACAGGTTACATTTGTAACTCTCCTAGTCTTCCACATGTGCAGTTCCTCTCTCTGGAATGCTCTTCCCTCATATCCGCAAGGCTTGCTCCCTCATTCACTTCAGGTCTCTCCTATATGGCCACCATATCAGGCCTTCCTGGACCACTTTGTATGAAATAGTTCTTTCAACATCAGTCTCAATTATTTACCCCTGCCTTATTTTTCTTTATGGCAGTGATCATCACCTGGAATATTATTCGCTTTAAAAAAATATATACTGTCACTTCAATGAAGGTAGGAACTTTATCTGTTTTGTTCACCATTATATCTACAGTGCCTACCACAATGCCTGTAACAAGGTATATTCCCAGTGTATATGTTGAATAAATGTGTCATTCAAAAACATGACATTGAAGAAGAGAATAACATGTATTTTGAAAGATCATTTTAGTAATTATGTATGCACATATACATGTATATGTATAGTACATATATGGTTATTCCTCACTTTTCACAGATTCCATATTTGTGAATTCACTTATATACTAAAATTTATTTGTAACTCCGAAGTCAATACTGACAGCATTTTTGTGGTCCTTCATAGACATGCACATTTCTAGCTGAGGTCAAACAAGGTGACACCTTGCCTTCCTGTTTCAGCTCTCAAACTGTAAACAAACGCCTTTTTAGCGGTCTATGTGGCACCATATTTGTGATTTTTGTTGGAGATTACACTGTTCAAAACAGTCTCCAAGTGTAGTGCTGAAGGGCTGTTTAGTGTTTCTAAACACAAGAGGCTGTGATGTGTCTTACAAAAGAAAATATATATTACTTAGATGAGTTTTGTTTAGGCATGAGCTGCAGTGATGTTAGCCATGTATTCAATGTTAATTAATCAACAATATATATTTACTAAGGTGCTTTTAGACATAAACTCTCATAAAGTTATGTACTGAGCAGTTGATGAAAATGTTGTGACCAGAGACTCACCAGGAACCTAACCCTGTATGTCCTGTAGGGGCAATGATTCGGTATTCACAGATTCAGTGTTTGTGGTGGCTTTAAAGAACATAATAGTGAAAATGAGAATTGACTGTTTTTCCATATGAGTGCGTAGTGATTTTCTTTCGTATACAAACTACAGAAAGGAAAAATTAAAAATTTTCTTAACTGGTAGGGATACATAAAAAGCACTCTGTAGTCCTCCAGTCTTCTCGTTGGCAGCACATAAATTAAAACCATATATATAATCCTCCATACAATAGTATGACGTTGACGTCCATGTTAACCACATGGTTCCATCAACTGAAAATGACTGAATAACTGAGATCTAATGGAAAGAACAGAAACTTAAGGACTGATAAGCCTAAGTTTAAATATTAACTGAAACACTAGTTGTGTGGGCTTTGGCAGTACTTACACTTTATGCCCCTTTATAAAATGCATGTTCATGACTATTAAATTTGATAAATCAGAAGATGTGCCTAAGTCAATGTCCATATTATTTTACTTGCTTAATGAGCATTAGCTTCTTTTGCTTTCTGTTAAATTTCTAGGGAATTGACTATAAAATTCCCAGAAGGGAAATTTAGCCAATTAAGTCTCATGGGGCTTTGGGAAAAGCCACCACAAAGACAACAATGGTAACGTGGATTAATTTTATTTAGTGTTAGGAAGGCGAAGTTTTTGTACCTTGTTGACAAGGATGCTGATTTTGTGGCAACTATTAGGATGCTTAAAGATAGTACTTATTATTTTGTAACCACTTTTTTTTTCCTTTCCTAAGTAGGTAATAATTCATGAAATAAGTTAAAAAAGTGGTCTTCTACATAATCACTGTATCTGGAACACAAAAATCAACATTACTTTATCCATTTTCCTAACTGTTACATTAGAATATTGAAGCCAAATCTCACAACACACAGCTATTGATAATAACGAGGCAGACAGCACATTAATACAAGTTCTCCTGATCTGACAGACATACCTTATTAATTACCGTTTTCGAAATTTTCCAAATTTACAATATTTATTATTTTAACTTGCAAATGCTTATTAAGCACCTACTATGTACCAGCACAAGTTACGTACCAGGGATACAAAGATGAATAAGATATAGGTCTTAGTCTCAAGTCCATTTAGTGGAAGGGTCACAGTCATGTTACACAAAATTATACCTAGGGTTGAGTATGGCAGAAACATAATATTACATTAATTTCCAGTATACAACTTAGTGATATGACAAATTTATACATTACGCTACGTTCACCACAAGTAGAGCTTCTATCTGTCTCCTTGTATCACTATTACATATCATTGATTGTATTCCTTATACTTCTATTCCTGTGACTTACTCATTCCATAACTGGAGGTCTGTATCTCCCTCTCCCCATCACTCATTTGCCCAAGCCCCCATCTCCTCCTCTCTGGCAACCATCAGTTTGTTCTCTGTATTTATAGTTCTGATTCTGCTTTATGTTTTATTCTTTTTTTTAGCTTCAACTTATAAGTGGAATCATATGGTATTTGTCTTTCTCAGTCTAACCTATTTCAATTAGCATAATACCCTCTAAGTCCATCCATGTTGTCTCAAATGGCACAATCTCATCCTTTATATGGCTGTGTAATATTCCATTTCATGTGAGTGTGTGTGTGTGTGTGTGTGTGTGTGTGTGTGTGTGTGAACATGCACGCATGTGTATAAACCACATTTTCTTTATCCATTAGTCTGTTGATGGGCACTTAGGTTGGCTATTGTAAATAATACTAAAAGAAACATAGGGCTGCATATATTTTTTTGAGTTCATGTTTTCATTTTTCCTGGATACTCAATAGTGAGATTATTGGATCATTTGGTATTTTGGTATTTCTATTTTTTGAGGAACTTCCATACTATTTTCCACATTGTCTGTACCAATTTACATTCCCACCAACAGTACATGAGACACTCTTTTTCTCCACTTCCTCACCAATATGTGTTTCTTGTCTTGATTTTAGTCATTCTAACAGGTGTGATGTGATATTTCATTGTGGTTTTGATTTTCTTTTCCCTGATGATAAATGATGTTGAGTATCTTTTCATGTGTCTCTTGGCCATCTGTGTAACTTCTTTGGAAAAATATCTTTGAAAAAAAATGTCTTTGGAAAATGTCTATTCTGCTTATTTTTTAAAAAAACAAAAGTTTATTCATTTTGAGAGAGAGAGAAAGAGAGCACTCATGAGCACAAGCAGGAGAGGGGCAGAAAGAGAGGGAGAGAGAGAATCCTAAGCAGGCCCTGCACTGTCAGCGTAGAGCTGGACGTGGGGCTCAATCCCACAAACTGCAAGATCATGACCTGAACCAAAATCAAGAGTTGAATGCTTAACTGACTGAACCACACAGGTGCCCCCTATCTTGCCTATTTTTTAATTATATGGTTTGCTTTTATTTATTTATTTTTTTAGGTGTTGAATTATAGATGTTCTTTATACATTTTGAATACAAACCCCTTATTGGATACGTCATCTGCATAATCTTCTCCTATTCAGTAGGCTGTTTTTTTGTTTTCTTGATTGTTTCCTTACTGTGCAAAAACCTTTTATTTTGATACAGTCCCAATAGTTTATTTTTGCTTTTGTTTCCCTTGCTTTAGTAGACATATCTATATCTAGTTTTATAATATGATATCATGGACTTGCACATCCAATTGTACTATGTGAAACTGCTCTGTGGAAATTTTTTGGGTGGTTCAGAGCACAGCAGGTCTTTGGTCCACACTCTCCCCGTGCTGTCTAAAGGAAGCTGTGAAGCACTAAGGTGAAAAGGGACTGCTAGGTATTTTTAGTCAAACAGAAATGGTACATTCAGGAGCTAGCTAGACTGGTTCTAGTGATATCTCAGTTTTGTACGAACAAGTAGCAGCTACCCCTTTGGGGGTATCTTTCCCCCCAATCCTACCACCCAAAATAAAACTGCTGTCTAAATGGGTCCCTCAATTCACAGAGGCTCCTGTAAATGCCTCAACCTGCTTCACTGATACATTGGTAAACAGATATCTGATGATGTTTCTTTTGCTACTGCTGCTTAGTCACTGTGCTCAGTGGGCATAACTCAAGGCAGTCCTTGTAGCCCCAACCCAAACTCCCCTTGATGAACCACACTACATTTTTACTAAATCACAGATAATTGCCAATGGCCCAGCAGTATGGTCTTCCCCTGGAAGATCACAGATTGGCACATTAAAGACACCTACCCCTAGGGCTACAAAGTATGGGGGGAAATTATGGCTACTGATCAGATTAACAGACACTCTCATCTAGATTGTTCTCTAATGAGATTAACCAGAATGAAGACACTAATCAAGCCTGCCCCAGCCAAATCACCACCATTACTACAAGAAAGCATCATCATACCAGACAAAACAGTGCATACACCATCAAAACCATACACACAATAAAGGACTCTGTTTCTGATACAGAAGCTACCACTGCATGCCAGACTTTCAACATTGGCCAAAAATTGGTCCATTGGTATAGCAGTACAGAAGGCCATATTTCCAGTAGTGTTTGTTGAGGACTGTGAAGGATCTAACATGAAAACTAACAACTTAGGCAGTTTCCTGCGCTCCAATTTCCACAGAGTGATATAAAGAGAGCCAAGTGACAACTGTGTAAGCAGTGGTTATATTAGAGGAGATCACTAAAGTTAGGGAACCTGGATATTCTATAATGGGAAATAAGTTTTTCCCATATTTATCCCAGATAGATACAGAGTCTTTTTTTTTTTAATGTTTATTTATTTTTGAGAGAAAGAGAGACAGAGCCCGAGCAGGGGAGGGGCAGAGAGAGAGAGAGACAGAGACAGAATCCAAAGCAGGCTCCAGGCTCTGAGCAGTCAGCACAGAGCCCGATGCGGGGCTCAAACCCACAAACCACAAGATCATGACCTGAGCCAAAGTCGGACACTCAACCAACTGAGTCACCCAGGCACCCCGGATACATAGTCTTTAACATAATGTATAGTGAACAAATTGCTCTCTGCTCCAGAAGAAGGCTATAGCTCTATCTTACAAGACTGTTCTCTGTAGAGACACTCTTGAAAAGATATTCTGAAAGAAAAGAACTAGGTAGTTCCTCTGCTTACAAGAAATGTAGACAGTAGAGAACCATGGGGAATGTCTCCCAACAGCATTGACTCCACCTGGTCCTAGAAAATTGATTATACTGGACCTTTGCCCTTGTCCCAGGGCTACTGTTGGTACTTCACAGCTGTTGACACTTTTTCAGATTCTATCTACTGGCACTGTTCCAGTCTAATCAGCCAACTGTGGCCACACTATTGTGGTCCTTGAATCATAACTGTGTCATATTTCAGCTTCTGAACCATCTACAGTCTGACAACAGTGCATCTTTTGTCACAAAGGTCACCCAACAATAGACTGACTGCCAAGTTATTTGAAGATCAGTCCACGCTCCCTGACTTCCACAGGCATCTGAGCTGTCTAGCACTGGAAAAGCCTCCTCAAAAAGTGATTCAGAAAGATTTCTGAACCTATGTCCCTCAGCTCCTCTTGATCCCCATACCTTAGTTGGGCATCTGCACTGAATGCAGCTGTCCCCAGAGAGCGTTTATCTCTTTTTGACCATCTCCTGGATAATGATCAGGGTGAAAGGGGTGAGAGCTATATAGACCCGTTTTGAAAATTTGTGATTTGACTCTTACCATTCCTGGGTATGATTATACCATTCTTTACCCTAACAGCAATTCTCAGACAGCCAGGTTAGTATACCTTTCAGGTGGCAATCCAGTTAGGAGGGGAGCTGGGGAATTCAAACTTAATTGTACTTCAGTCTCCTGTATATTGTACTTGTATTAACAAAATGCTAGATCATAAAAATAATGACCACTGGGTTGAGTATACTATTCACCCAGCCCCTATTCTGGTACTGGAGAAGGAGCACCTTAGACTGTGGGAGATGGGAGAGGGAGGAACAATTAATGCTCCTTGACCCCTAAACCTTGTTTAAATATTTGTGATATGAATTCATATTCATAGTTTCTCCTGATGCCCACTGGCCTTGAGTTACAGAGTATAAGGCCACCAAAGCTGCAGCTATTCAGGGATCTTGCCCATGTGACTTAACCAAATTAATGTAAATTGGTGACTGAAATAAAGTTTAGCAACACATCTCAAAGAGGGATAATGGGCCCCTTTAAGTTACATGTTTTTATGTGAGGGAGACTGAGCCATGGAATATTTCTTCACTGGAAGGTTGCTTTTTGGCCCATCTATTTCCTCCCATAATTATTGGCAATGACACCAAAGATCAGCATGTCAGTCTAAACTCCCTTGTGTGGGTCATAATGGATAATTAACTGGCCTTACACTTATCTTGGCTGATTAAAACAAGACCTACCAGTATTTCTCAGTATTTATACAACACTGGCTCAGTCCAGGACTCTGTGGGCATAACAGATCAAGATTGCAAGTTGTGCTTATCCTGATGCTTGGATTCCTTTTACTAGTGGCCTTATGATACAAACTGAACAGTTTGATCTCGACCTCTGTCAGTCAGATTAATCAGACTGGCCAACACAATAGCCAACTCATGAAAATTCACCAAAAGCCAAGATGGTATACGTGATAAAGCAAAATAAAGGCCTCCCAAGATGTCTACATCTTAACTCTTAGAACCTATGGAAAGATTACCTTATATTATAAAGGGGAATTAAAGTTGCAGATGAAATCAGTTACCAATTAGGTGACCTTAAAATAGAAAGATTATCCTGGGTTATCCGGTGGACCAACTATAATCAGAGGGTCCCTAAATGTCGAAGAGGGAAGAAGATGAGGCAATGTCAGAATGATGTGATGTGAGAAAGATTCAATGGGTTATTCCTGGCTTTGAAGATGAGAAGACTCCAAGAGCCAAAGAATGCAATGGCGTCTAGAATCTGGAAAAGGCTAGAAAGCAGATTCTTTCCTGGAGCCTCCAAAAAGGAACATAGCCTTGCTGACACCGTGATTTTAGCCCAGAGAGATCCATCTCATACTTGTGACCTCTAGAACTGTAAGGTAACAAATGTGTGTTGTCTTAAGGCAGAGGATGTATTGATTTGTTAAAGCAACAATAAGAAACTAACACAGTGTAAGGGTTCAGGAGTAATAAAGACATTTTCTCTATGAGCATTTGGCCCTCCTACAGTCCTTAAGGATGCACCAAGAATGCAAGACCCTATGCTATCTTCACCTGGTCCATTGCTCAAGGTTGTATTTGCAGTGAGGAACCTCGAAGGATGAGATATCCTATCTCTCTGGGACAAAGACCAGGCTTGCTTACTGCTTTCTATAAAAGTGGCAGTCTATAGCTCAGTGTCCCTCAGCTATAACATACACCCACCATGTGCATAGCATCTGTGTGGGCTATACTGATCCATAGTACTTAGGAACAAGAAAAACTGATGCAAATATGATGACTGATGCTCAGGCTGCTTGCTGTGTTATAACTAATGCATTCCTTTGTCTCTGATCTATGAGTTGATGTCTTCTGCCAGCATCCATGAAACAGTAATAGACTGACTTGTTAGCTTGTAAATAGGGTAAAATCAAATGCCAGACCTGACACTCTCTGGCTCATCTAACACAGCACTGAACATCCCATACTTTAATATGTAAATTCCACTCTCCAAATCACCACAGACTGCAGGCACAGGGAAAAGTGATAGAGCATTTTAAAAGTCCAATAATTCCCTTACCACTTTCCTCTTGTGCTCAAAGAACAGTATGCATAAGCTCTTAAGAGCCACTTTCAAGGTTCTAAGTCTGGTTCTTGTATTTATCAGCTGCATGACCTTGGGAGAGTTATGTAACTCATCTGTCAAAATGGGAATAGCAGTGGCTACCTCGCATGGTTGTTGAGACATTAAATGAGTTAATTCACATAAAGGGATTAGAAGATGCTGGCACACAGTGGCACTCAATGAATTTTAAATGTTTTTGTTACTAACTGCCCTTCAGTGGGATTCGGTCAAGACTGGTGAGAATCCAAAGGGTGGCAAAGAGGGAAGAATTGTCCTTGTAGCTCCAAACCTCTCATAACAATGTCTTCATAATAAATAAGGATTATATATAATGCAAAATAACATTTTCATAAAAATTATTCAAGGAGGGGAGTACCTAGGTGACTCAGTCAGTTAAGCGTCTGACTCTTGGTTTCAGCCCAGGTCATGACTTCATGGTTCGTGAATTCAAGCCCTGCATCTCATTGGTCTCTGTGCTGAAATTGTGCAGACTGCTTGGGATTTTGTCTCCCTTTCTCTCTGCTTCTCCGCCACTTGCTCTCTCTCTCTCAAAGTATCGAGAACCATAATTTAAATAGACATAGATCAAGACAGATCTCAAAAGCAGAATTTATTCAAGAAATATCTGCCTCTGTATTTCTGTTATAGAGTTTTCAGTGCCTTTGAGTAAAATAAATCTGATTAGCACTATAATTTAATTTACTTAAAGGCACTGAAATACTCTAAAATTATTGTTATAAGGAGATTTATTCACAGAAGTAAATAAAATAATTATGAAACTGATGAAATGACTACACAAGCCATTTTACTAGAGGGATATATTTTTCCTTCTTTTCAATGAATGTTTAAAGCTCTCCTTCAAGCTCTTGGTAAATCTATTGATCTGTGAAACACAGTGCGCTCCAGGGAGGCAATTCAGTTGACATTACATATTAAATGATGAGATGAATAATGATCATACCATTTGGTAATTAAACGTCTTACAAACCTTTTAACTGACTGAACGTCAAAAAAAAGTCAAACGAGGTCAAACATATTGTATTTTCCCATTCTCATATTATGAACATAAACAGTAATGTCAACAGATATCCAGAATAAGAAGGCATAATAAAAATGTTTAAAGATAAAATGTATATGAGACATCTAGCTTACTATTGACTGTATACGTAACGTGTTTTCAGCATACAGAATTATTTTCTACTCTTAAATTTTCCCTTTTAATATTGTTACAGAAATATTTCAAACCACTGCTCTGGGTGTGCAAAAAGATGTGGGAAATAGTAACTGTAATCAGTAAAGATAAAGTATAACTAAGAGAACATGGATTATAGAGAAAGATTGCAGTCACCTAATCTCAATTTACAAATTCTATTATAACAATATAACAGTAAAAGATACTTTTACAAAATTTTACACATTTCATTTATTCTCTAGGCCAGCACAAGCCCTCTCATGCACATATACTTACTATCCTCCAAGTGGCCGATCAATGAACAGTTTAAAATGTAAGAAATAGAAACCCGTATTAATTAAAGAACTGTAGAAGCTAAAATGTTTGTCTGTCTGTTTCTTAATGGCTACTACTTTCTCTGGCCATAAATACTAGATCACTTAGATTGCTTCATGAACAAACAATCCTATAGTGAGAAATTTAAATCTGTTACTTAGACCCACAGGTCTATTTGTTATATAAGCTAATTTGTAGCTATTTGTTGTATCGAATTACAATTATCTAATTATGAAGTTATCTAATTACAATTGCACTTAAAGTCCTTCTGTTAAATCTCCAACACCATATTTACTTTGATCATTGTACTAAAAAAATTGTTAAACAGGGAGTTTTATTAAGGTATTTAATACTTTTATGATAATGGTTACAGTTTTAAAATGTAAAATAATGAATAATTGAATAAAATACTTTATGTTTCCTCATTCTGGAAACATCAATTTATTTACCCTGTTAATGTTCTAATCTTACACACTTTAATTAAAATTAGCTTACTTTGTAAATCATTGACCATAATGGCTCACAAAGTTTCCAGCTGATCAACAACATAGGCAGGAAAGAAGCTAAGTTATCCAAAACTTTGAGACTAAAAGTATATTTTCAAAAAGATAAAGAGATACTAGTTTCAGATTTCTAAGCATAGTGCAAATAGGAAAGATTGACCATATTAAGGAAACATGAGCAGTAAAAATCAATTTTTGAAAAGATTAACTATAAAACAAAGGTAGAAAATGATCTACAAAGAACAGAGATAAGCACTGGTTACCAGAGGGCATGAAAGACGAGTGCTTCCATGAAAGTTATTCTTGGCTTCAGTGCTTTGGTCAAACAAGCCCTCCACTAAAATCCCTCAATGACTTTCAGGTTCACTTTGTGATACTTGAGATTTCCTTTAAAATATCAGAAAACTCTTTAATAAACATCTCCTATTTTCAAAACATATTTTTAAGTCTTCCCAAATATAGACATTATTACGTTCAATCATATTTTCTTCTCCTAAAAAAAATTTTTTTTAACATTAATTCATTTTTGGGAGACAGAAACAGAGTGTGAGTGGGGGAGGGGCACAGACAGCGGGAGGAACAGAATCTGAACCAGGCTCCAGGGTCTGTGCAGGCAGCACAGAGCCTGCCATGGGGCTCGAACTCACAGACTGGAGAGATCATGACCTGAGCTGAAGTCAGATGCATAACCGACTGAGCCACCCAGATGCCCTGTATCACCTTCAATCATACTTTCGTATGTATAGAAAGGATTCTTCACAATCATGTGTAGTTAAAATCCCAAACAGCTCAACTTCTTCAAAAAATTACCAGTTTGACAGTGACATGGATTTTATTTCAACTGTTAATAATTGTATTAGTTATCTATAGCTGTGTAACAAATTGCCACAAATGTAGCAGCTCCAAGCAACATGTATTCATTATTCTAAGACTTCTAGGAGTCAGGTGTCTGGGCACAGCTGAGGTGGGTCATCTGCCCAGGCTTTCACAAGGTTGTAATCAAGGGGTTGGCTGGGCTGTGTTCCTCCTGGAGCTCCAGACCCTGTTCCAAGCTCGCATGATTGTAGGCAGAATTCAGTTCCCTGTAGTTGTAAAACTGGGAGTCCATTTTCTTGTTGGTATAGGCTAGGGGTTGTCTCAGCTCCTGAGAGGCTGTTTGTGAAACACAGCAATTTCACAGGTGCTCTCAAAACACATTCTCTTATGTCTTCACACGCAGTAGGCCAATCTCTTACTCCAGCTTGTTCAGACAGAGTTTTTAAACCTATTCACAGTAATGACTCCCCCTCCACCTTTCCAACATTCAGTTGGCTAGAAACAAGTCACAGGTTCTGCCTGTACTCAAGGAGAGGAGATTATACAAAGATATGACTCATTATAGAGTCACTTTTGGGTATGTCCATCACAGTAATTCCTAGATTAAAATTATAAACTGTAGAATCAGATGGCCTTGGTTTAAATTCTGGTTACACCCTTGCAAGTTATTAATTATGTCTCTGCTTTTTCACTTAAAATGGGATGATACAAGGGCGCCTGGGTGGCTCAGTTGGTTAAGCATCCAACTTCAGCTCAGGTCACGATCTCACGGTTCGTGAGCTCAAACCCCGCGTCGGGCTCTGGGCTGATGGCTCAGAGCCTGGAGCCTGCTTCCGATTCTGTGTCTCCCTCTCTCTCTGCCCCTTCCCCGTTCATGCTCTGTCTCTCTCTGTCTCAAAAATAAATAAACATTAAAAAAAATTTTTTAAAAATGGGATGATACTACCACCTCTTAAAGTTGTTGTGAGGACTAAGATAATTTTTAAAATTACTTATGGAGCGCCTGGGTGCCTCAGTTGGTTAAGCATCTGACTCTTGGTTTCAGCTCAGGTCATGATTTCATGGGCACTGTAGGATTGAGTCCCTTGTTGGTCTCTAGGCTGGGGGTGGAACCTGCCTAGGATTCTCTCTCCCCGCCTCTCCCTTAAAATAAATAAATAAACTTAAAAAAAACTGCTTAGAGAAGTACCTGACAAGTAGGAAGTTCCATAGAATTTTGCATTAAGTAAATTAATATTTGAACATCTATATGAATTTCTAATAACCCAATATATTTTATCATCAAAATTTCATACACTGTGACTGTAAAGATGTCTATTGTCATTTCTCTGGATGATTCACATTTGCATATGTACAAATGTGTGCTCTGCCAACCAATGTAAGAACGTGGGAATTCCTAAAGAGCATTCAATAGTTAACAGAGATCAAAATATGGAATTACATGCAAGAGAGTAGTCAATAAATATTGCTCAGTAATCATGATGGTAATTGAAATCTACAGTTAAAACTCAATGAAAGTAAGTTATGAGTTGACTTCTGCTAATCACCAGCCTCAGGGACTTACTTCTGCTTTCTATTATACCAATCACAAATGTTCAATTTCTCAAATTTCTCAAATATTATTATTTAGTGATGAGTGATACCTCCACCCTTTTAATTACATTCAATGAGCTGACTGTAATATTAGGCAGTAGCCCACATAGAATTTATACAAATGCCAAGTACTGGAGATTGGGGTAAATACCTATTCTTTGGGATGTTGACCAGGCCTCGAGACACAACAGAGTTTTCTAAGAAGGTAAGTCTGAACAAACATTCTCTGAGGATTTCTCCAAGTCATGCTGACAAAAGTAAAAGACTTTATGTAATTACAAAAGGAGATCGTAGAAGTCGAGTGCAAAATGCCTTTTTAAAAATTATTTTTCACCAATAAATCATGGATCTGAACATCAGACAGATAAACAGGCTTTTCTAATTCCACAGATTGTAGCAGAGATAAAGAACTTCTGTGTCTCAACACTGCAACCAGAGCTTCTCAGTGGGAGCCATACTGCTTTTTAAAGGGAGTTGGGGGGGGGGGGGGGGGGAGGGGGGGAGCCTGGGTGGCTCAGTGAGTTAAGCATCCCACTTCAGCTCAGGTCATGACCTCACGGTTCCTATGGCAGGCTCTGTGCTGACTTCTCAGACACTAGAGCCTGCTTTCTATTCTGTGTCTACCTCTCTCTCTCTGCCCTCCTCCAATCATGCTCTGTCTCTGTCTCTCAAAAATATATAAACATACATACATACATAGATTTTTCTCTCTCTCAAAAATATATAAACATACATACATACATACATTAATTAATTAATTAAAGGGAGTTTGGGAAATCTGTGAGAGAATTTTTGGTTGTAATAATTCGATACATCGTTGCCACCTGTGGGCAGGGGTTATGTCTGCTGGTAATCCCGCAGTAATGAAGAATACTACTGCACCTTACAGGACTCTCTCTGAACACTCATGAAAATACAGAACTTGTGACTAGACCTAACCTTATTTTACATTTAAGATCTAGAGTGTTTTTCCATGTTTTCAATATACACTGAATTTATTAGGTCAGTGATACTGTATATCAAAATAATATTTATTTTCTTCAGAATTGTCCCTTTTCACCATTTTAAGAAAGAGCACTAATGATGGCTCATGTATCCTTTCATTTTTAGCTATCATAATTATAGTTATTCTACAAGTAGAGCAACTACATGACTACTTCATAAAATCTTCTAATTTAGTCACATCTGATCATTTACATTTTCTATTAAACTGATTTTTGAAATTATACGTATTGAAACATACCTAAGAATTTCATTTCATATTAATAAAAGAAGAATTACAAAATATTTTTTATAAATGGTGGAATTATGTCTTATGGTGTTAAGAGGCACTTGCCCTACTCAGTCCCTTCTTAGGATTAGTTTTAAATTAGCTTATCCAGGGAAAGGAATCCTTTTCGGGTTTTATAAATAACAATTCTAAAAGATAAGTCATTGTGTAGCTAATATTTAGGTGTTTTAAAAAGTGTACAGTATCAAGAAAAAAAATCCCTTATGGATGAAAATTCCAATTTCTAAAGGCTCTTGAGCCACAGGATCTACAACATCCTTGTCTTTAAAGGTGTTAAAATCCTGAACAGAAACACAAGAAAGGATATAGTAAATCTTTATTACTAGGAATGATTGAGCCAACAGAGCACCTGGTTAACCATACAAATTATACACACTAATTAGATAACTGCAACTGAGTGCCAATTTAGTAATTATTGTCTATTTTAATATTTTTCTCATTTTTAGGAACTAGTACATGTTCGATGAACAAAGTTTAAATCATACAGAAAGTTATAAATAAAAAAACGAAAAACTAACAACTATCCCTCAGCAATAACCACAATGTTATTTATATTGTATTGTATTGTATTGTATTATATTGTATTGTATATTTATAATGTATACTATACACAAATTACAATATAATGTATGATACATATTGATATGTATATATCATATACATATACACATATTCATATGATATATATGCACATATAATATAATGTATGATACATATACTCACCAAATATATATATTACAGAATAGGTACATATTTCTGTAATTTTCCTATGAATAATTAAAGAGTTTAAGCAAAACATGTTATTTTTCTCAGTTAAGGTATAATCACCCTATATTAGTTTCAAGTGTACAACATAGCAATTCAATATTTGTATGCATTGCAGAATGATCTCTGTAGTAAATCCAGTTACCATCTGTCATCACACAAAGTTAATATAATAGTATTGACAAGAGCCCCTATGCTGTACGTTATATCCCCATGACTTACTTATTTTACAAATGTAAGTTTGTACTTCTTGAACCCCTTTATCTATTTCTCCCCTTGCCAAACCCTCTCCTTTCTGGTAACCAACAATATTCTCTGGATCTACAAATCTGTGTTTCATGTTGTTTTGCTTGTTTGGTTTTACGATTCCACATCAAAGTGAAATCATATGATGTTTTGTTTCTTAAATTCTACATATGAGTGAAATCATAAGGTATTTGTCTTTCTCAGAATGACTTATTTCACTTAGCATAATACACTCTAGCTCCACCCACATCATTGCAAATGGCAAGATTCCATTCTTTTTGATGACTAATATTCCATTTTATATATTTATCCACTTCTTTTATATGTATTCATCAGTTGATGGACATTTGGGCTCTTTCCATAATTTGGCTATTGTTGATAGTGCTGCTATAAACATCCGGGTGCATGTATCCCTTTGAATGAATTTTATTCCTTTGGATAAATACATAGTAGTACAATTGTTGGATCATAGGGTAGTTCTCTATTTCACTTTTTGAGGAACATCCATACTGTTTCCCAGAGTAGGTGCACCAGTTTGCATTCCTACCAATGGTTTTAAAGGGTTCTCCTTTCTCCACATTCTTGCCAATATCTGTTGTTACCTATGTTGTTACTTTTAGCAATTCTGGAAGTATGAGGTGACACCTCATTGTAATTTTGATTTGTATATCCCTGAAAATGAGTGATATTGAGCATCTTTTCATGTGTCTGTTAGGCATATGTATGTTTTCTTTGGAAAACAATGTCTATTCATGTCTTCTGCCCATTTTTAATAGATTATTTTGGTTTCTTGGGTGTTGAGTTTGATCAGTAATTTATAGATTTTGGATGCTAACCCTTTATCAGATACGTCATTGCTGGGGTCTCTAGGGTTTTCTATTATGGTATCATGTCAACTGCAAAAAGTGACACTTTTACTTTTTCCTTTCCAATTTGCATGCCCTTATATTTATTTTTCCTGTGAATTACCATGGTTAGGGCTTCCAATACTATGTTAAATAACATAGTGGGGAGAGTGGCATCCTTGTCTTGTTGCTGATTTTAGGGAAAAAAAACTATCAGCCTTTCACTATTAACTATGATATTAGCTTTGGGTTTGCCATATATGGCCTTATGTTGTGGTACATTCCCTCTATCACCACTTCATTAAGAGCTTTTATTATAAATAGATGTTGAATTTTGTCAAACACTTTCTTGGCATCTATTGATATGATCATATGATCTTTATCCTTCATCTTGTTTATGTTGCATATCACGTTGATTTGTGGATGTTGAATGATTCCTGCATTCCCTCGAATAAATTCCACTCTATCACTGTGTATGATCCCTGTAATGTTCATTTATTTAAGTCTGCTAATATTTTATAAAGATTTTTGCATTTATATTCATTAGGGATATTTATAATTTTCTTTCTGTGGTGTGCTTATTTGGTTTTGTTATCAGGGTAATGTTGGCTTCTTAAAATGAGTTCAGAAGCATTCCCTCCTTTTTAATTTTTTGCAAGAGTTGAGAAAGATAGGTAAATCTTTAAATATTTGGTAGAATTCAATAGTGAAGCCATGTGCTCCTGGATTTTTGTTTGTTGGGAAGTTTTTGATTACTGATTCCATTTCCTTGCTAGTCTGTTCAGTCTTCTATTTCTTCATGATTCAGTCCTGGAAGAGGTTAAGCTTCTAGGAATTTATTCATTTCTTCTGGGTTGTTCAATTTGTTGGCATGTAATTGTTTTAGTAATCTCTTATGATCCCTAGTATTTCTGTGATATCAGTTGTCCCTTCTTCTCCTTCATTCCTAATTTTATTTATTTGAGCCTTCTGTCTTTTACTGGAGATTCCAGCTAAAAGTTCATTAATTTTATCTTTTCAAAGAACCAGCTCTTACTTTCACTGATCTTTTATATTATCTTTTTTAGTCTTTCATTTATTTCTACTCCGATCTTTATTATTTCCTTCCTTTTCCAGTGAGATTTTTACTTTCAGTATATTTTCTTGGTATTACTTGTGCCATTTCTTTTTAGCTTAAAAGTCCCTTTAATACTGCTTGTAAGGCTTATTTAGTAGTGATGAACTCCTCTGGCTCTAAGCGTTCTCTTTATCCCTCCTTCAATAATAATCTTGCCAAGGTAAGGTGTCCTTGTTTGGAAGGTTTTTCCTTTCAGTCCTTTGAATATATTACACCACTTCCTTCTGGTCTCCAAGTTTCTAAGAAATCAGCTGATAGCCTTACAGGGTTTCCTCTGTATGTGACAATTTGTTTTTCTTTTGCTGCTTTTAAGATTCTCTGTCTTTGAACTTGACATCTTAATTATAAGTGTCTTGGTATGGATCTTTGGGTTCATCTTATTTGGAACTTTCTGGGCTTCCTGAGCCTGGATATTTATTTCCTCTGTAGGGAAGTTTTCAGCCACTATTTCTTCAAGTAAGTTTTCTACCTGTTTCTCTCTCTGTTCTCCTTCTGGGAACTCGATATTGCAAATGTTATTCTGCTTGATGATGTCCTACAGGCTCCTTAAGTTATATTTATATTTTAAAATTCTTCTTTTTTTTGTTTTGTTTTGCTGCTCTATCTGGGTAAGTTCCATTGCTTTGTCATCCAGTTTGCTAATGCATTCTTCTGCTTCACCCAGTTTGCTGTTGAATCCCTCTAATGTATTTTTTACTTCAATTATTGTATTTTTCAGCTCTGTGACTCCTATTTGGTATTTTCTTATATTTTGTGTCTCATGGTTGAACTTGTCTCTGTGTTTATCCATTCTTCTCTTGAGTTCAGTTCAGTGATAATCTTTATCACAATTCCTTTGAATTTTTTATCAGGGAGATTACTCATTTCCATACATTAAGGAATGTTTCTGAGGTTTCATCTCTTTCTTTCCTTTGTAACCTATTTTTTCACATCTTCACTTTGCTTGACTCTCTGTGTGTCTTTCTGTGTATTAGGTGAAGAAGCTACCTCTCTTAGTCTTAAATGGGTGGCCCTATGTTGATGATAAATCTTCTTCTGTTCAACCTTTCCCTAGCTCTTGGTTATCTCCTGAAACTTTGGGATTGTCTAAACTACCTGACTGATTCTGGATATGTTCCCATTGCTGAAGGTGTGCCAAGACCTGTCAGTATTCCAAAGGGAAGAATCTCATTTAGCACCTAGTTCAGGCCTACTGGAATCCAGTCCCTCAGGCAGAAGCTTTTAAAGTATGGAAATTATATACAGTCCTGTGGGACCACAATCTTAATCCCTTTTGGCCTCCATACCAGGGGAAGGTATATAGAGCAGCATCCCCTAAGCCAAGAGTTACGAAAGTCAGAGCTCCAGATGAGCATATAAGCTTTTTTCTGGGAGCTTGTCGAGTTGTAGCGAGGTGCACAAGGATGGTGTCTCCCTGCTTATGTTCCTTGGATGTGTCTTCTTAGACTCCAGATGTGTGGGAAGGAAACCTTCCCTTGGGCTAAAGCTCCAGGCTAAATAGCCCTTTTGCACAGTAAGACTAGGGTTGTCTTTCAGTGTGCTATCTGTGCAGTGCTCTGAAGGAGGTGGCCTACCAAGAAATGTCTTTCCAATGACTACCTTTCTCACAGTCACCTGGGACAGGCGATCAAGGGGTATCTCCTGTGTGTGTTGTACACACCTTCTGGCTTTAGCTAAGTAGCTGGAGGGTACAGGGGTCAAAGCAGACTCACCAGCTTCATAAAGGCAGCAAAGAAACGTCTTGACTGCATTCAGCCATGGTTTCAGGAATGCATCAGGAAAGTGCCTTGTCTGTGCACAGCTTTAGGCTGGGAGCAGGAGAATGCCATGACTAGTAGCACTCACCAGCCCCAGCCAGGGAGTGGGAGAATGCTGCAACTGACTGCACTCTCTGGCTTCAGCAAGGTAGCAGTATGGTGCCATGTTCAAGTTCACCTAACTAGGGTAGCAAGTTTGGTGGAGAGTGTAACACTGACATCCACCAGCACCTCCATCTCTGAAGAGAGTTTCAATTTTCTCATGCTCATCCAGCAGATGATTTTAATGATGATTTTAAAGATTCATTAATCTCTACACCCAACGTGGGGCTTGAACCCACAACCATGAAATCAAGAGTCACATGCTCCACTGACTGAGCCAGCCAGGCACCCCAGATGCTTTTAGATAAGCAAACAAATCTCCTTGACATACAGCCTAGCATTTTTCAAAAAAAAAAAAAAATTTTTTTTTCTGAGTCTCAGGGTAAGTGAGACTACACACAAGCCCTTTAAAAGGGGAGTCTCAATTTCCTATATGACTTTGGGTCCCTTGGACATCAGCCCTATTGGTTTTTAAGCTTGACATTCTGGGGGCTCATGCTCCTCTGCTGATCCCAGGGGTTGGTGTGGCTGAGCCCCAACTCCTCACCCCTGTGGGGGGAAGCATCAGACTGGTGAGATCCATCCCTACTGTGTGCCACTGTGCCAGGGCAGGTGGGGGCAAGACTATGTATCTACCTCTGCTGTCTGTCTCGAGACAGTATTTTTATCCTTTGTTGTGAAGAAGTAGCTCACATTGTTTTCAGATCCTTCTCAGAAGTAAATAATCCATGTGTAACTATAGATGTGGAGTGTCCATGGGAGGAGGGGAGTTCAAGATCTTCCCAGGCCACCATCTTGCAGAAGCCCTCCTAAGACATATATTTCTGAAACAGTGTTCTATAACTTACATTACTGACTTACCTAAATATTCTTTGTTATTCCACTATTTAGGAATGATATAATTTATTTAACCAGTTTCCTTGGCAATGGTTAGTAAGGTTGATTCCTTACCTGTGACATTAGGAAACAGAAGAATCCATATATCTAATCACCTAAGTTGTAACAGGGCAACAAGAAATCAAATCAGAGCAGCAGCTACCTTCAGATGAGAAAAAAATGGTGGCTTAAATCTCTTTTCCATTCCCTTCAAAATCCCACGCAAAGTGCAGTTTTATCTGTGTGTGCATATGTGGGGGAAGGGGGTGCAGGCACAGGTGCGAGAAAAACTGGAATAAGCCTTCCTGTAAGAAAACTTCCACAAAACTTCTAGAAGTATTTCTGTGCCATTTACATAGTGTAAATGGCTATTGTGTAATCCTTTGACTTTCTTAAATTATTTTCAGCAAACAAAAGATACAGAAGCCACTTTTCTATTCTTTTAATAACCTTTCTGAACTCTTGGGAGGTAAACTCCCATCTCTGCCCTCCCCTGGAGCTCCTCAGTCTACTTCCCTAAGCTGATCCTGTATTATGCAAATAGAGATCCCTGTAAAGTGAAAGTCTGATTAGGGAACAGCTCCTCAAATAACGATTAAAATGGGTATATTAGAATATTTATAGCTTTAGGTAACTAAGAAATCTAAATTTAAAAAGTTTAAATAAAAAAGAAAGTTACCACCTCATTTGGTCAAAAGGTAAGAAGAGCTCTGAATATAATACAATAATTAAATACCAAATGTATTTATTTATTAATGAAGTTATTTAACATTGTTTAATACTTATTATTTTAATAACTGAATATTTCTGACATGGGAATGGAGTTATCATAACTGGCTTAAACTAGTTAGTAGCTATCTGTTGGAGCTGGGAACAGGGTCAGTTTCCCATGAAGTACATGCTCTGTGGAATAATGAAGCATATCTCAATAACATCAGGGTTCTGGCAGCAGAGAAGAAAAGATGTTGGAACAACTACTAGAAGTGTCTGCTTCAAGCAGAGTGACCACACGTCTTCACCCAAGATAATCCCAATGTATTACCTGTTTTCTAGGATAAATAATAATAGAATCCTTTGTATTCTCAAAAGTGTCCTGGATGATATATAAAAATGGTCATCTGGCTATAAGGTGTATATTTTTAAGATTTTGGACTTAAGTTTTAATTAAGCTCTGACTTAATTAAGTATCTTTGTTATAATTATATAAGAACATTATTAAACCTGTAGTGAAAATAAAAATAAGGTTTCAGAATGCATGGTCAGCCTAATAAAATTTTAAAGTAACTATGAAGCAATCCCTTTCAATGGACTAAAACACTAATTCCAAATCATTCTCACCAATTCCTCAACTAGATTTTATGAATTCCTACTTAACTAATATTTTCATAGCTTAGTCTATGTTTTGAAAGAAGAAAGGTGATTTATTCATAAATTAATTCATTGTTAATTTGGGCCACAAGTAGAACCACGTAAGAAGGACTGTTCAACAGTATTGGCAAGAGAGCATTGGAGGCTTTGGATGTAGCCTGCCTTAGTTCAAATCTTAGTCATACCATACAGGGACTGTGGAACAATAAGCAAAATATTTAACTTTTCTGGGCCCCACTCCATCTATAAATTGGGGACAATAGTGATCTCTACCTCATAAGTAACAAGTAATTCATAGGTTGTACTAAGTGAGTTAGTGCTAGTGAATCACTTAGGAGGGTACTTGGTACTAAATAAATGGCAAGTAGTGGTAGTGGCAGTAGTAATGTCATCCTCATTGTCGTCATTGTCATCATCATCATCATCACATGGAACCCAGGGAGCTGTCCGAGGGATCAGACATTAATGCCAAAAGCAAACACATTTTCCCAAAACTAGTAATGCAAAGAGACAACCAGGCATTTTGAAAAGTAGAATTAAGTGCAAAGGCAAAGCAGGGACAAAAGGTTGACCAGAGAGAAGGTAGCATATAAAGAAATCAAAGGTGAGCTCAGGAGCTGACTCATCATATGCACCTCCTCTACTGTAAGTTCCTCTTATTTGCAGTTTGGCATGTTGCTAAATGTCTAGAGTATATTGTTAAAGGGACTAAGGCTTCTCAGGGTCTCAAGATAATGTTCTTATTTCAAGAAAACTTTTCTTAACACATGATTTTCTGAAGGTAAATTCACACTGAAAACCAAAATCTCAAAGGAGATACATGGTTAGAGTCGAGAGTAAAGGAGATGTAGTTCTGGCTAGAGGAATGTACTTCCACGTTTCTGATTAACCAGAGAGGAGTATGCACAGAATATAACAAGGAAGGTAAATATAAATAAAGGGCACTAGAACACTAATAGGAACATAAAAGTACTTAATCACTATTGAGTAACTAATTATACTTTCAGCTTTACTATATGAAAAACACTGAAATGTGAGCACAACTTTCAGTTCACTCACAATAAGACATGAAGCATGTTTATTGTTGCTCAGCCCTGCATGCTGTCTGAGACACCCTGCACCCTGAGAGTGACTGAACCCTAAGAGGAAAAACAGTCAAATTTATAGTTAAGAACTAGCAGTTCTCGATAGATAACATTATTTATAAGGGTATAAAGGAGTGTCGAATATTTCTTTAAGATGGCTCCTTATTTATGTAAGAATATAATGTGTGCTTTGCATTTAATTGATGGCAGTTGAAATCATTATAACATAAATAGTTTACAGTTGTGAGATCTGATGAGCTATTGGATACCTAGAGACAAGAAAAAATGTAATGGGTCTAACTGAAAAGTAAGCATGAATCATTAACTAAGAAACAAATGAGTAAAATGTATTAGAAACATTTTTAAAATCAACTGTACACTTAAGAAGGGTATAAACTAAAACTATTTTGAAGTTGTTAAAAACACAAGAGAAATTACAGAAGAAAGTATTTATGTGACAGATTTTTATAAGGTTGAAGAGAAATGCTGTATTTAATTAGCAAACTCAAAAACTTTTCCAACAAAACCATTTTATTGATCTTTCTTCTATAAATATTTACTTTTAATCTGACCCAGGCAATCAAATAACAGATCTTCATTGCTCTGCATCAGACTTTTCACATATCTTCAGGCAAGTGCTCAGATCCTTGTCATTCACAAATTAAATATGTCAATATATATTATATGGTACCATATGCTATTGTCATTACAATGTCATAGAATTCAAGATGCTAAGGTCACTTTAACTTCTTTTTTCCTCCCAAATTATTTCAAAATATATATTTTAAACAAAATATATGTCTTAAAATTCTTTATATAAACCTCATAGTTGCAGTCAAAAAAACAAAAACAAAAAAAAAGCAAAAAAACAAATAAACTTCAAAGGACTATTTCCAAAAAAGGTTACTCTCATGTGAACACATACTCTTAATTAATGAATGAGACACTCAAGATTACTAGCATTTTTAGTAAGGTAAGATTTACTATTTTTTTCCAACCTTAAGATTCTAGAGTACACTTTGGCAAATCCATTCATTTGTGTTGTTTATTAAATTCTCTGAGGCTACTGATCCATGCGCTTAAGCAGAGAAAGACAAAGAAAAAAATCATCACAATATTATAGTCTCAAAAGTTTTTACTCACATTACTCTCTTACAGAGGACCCATTTTTAAGACCAAAAATAATATGGCAATTGAGAATTATGGTTAACATTTAATTGTGGAGACAAAAATGAATATTTAGGTCCAACAGAGCAAGAATATTTATCCCTTGATCTACTGAACATAAAAAGTATTCGCATCTGTTTCACTGCTTTGCCTTCTTCATGGGCTTAAACCTGCCAAATTATTCCATTTGATTTCAGAGAATTCTCATATGGCAATCTATTTTATTTACTTTATCTTCAATAAAATGGTTCAGTGAGCATTAGCAACTCTGAGACACAAGTTTCAATCAGCCTTCAGGCAAAGGCGTCAGTCTATATTAGGCCTACTGTGCTGTGAGTTGCAGCTAGAAAGTTGGATAAGGCAGAGCAACAGTGAAAATGTGAGCAAGACCTAATAAAGCCACAGTGAAGAGAAAGAAAGCTCTCCCCAGGCTCTCACATGCAACACTTATACAATGCCAGGTGCTGGGTTCAACACATGAAGAGCTCCTTAATAAGGCTGACAGCTAAAAGAAGGCCTCAGACTCTAACTTTATTTTACATGACACCTACAGTAATAGTCCTCTGTTCTCCAGAAGACAATAGTAAAAACTGGAATTGCCAACAGTTAAAAATAGGTTTTTTTTATTCAGCCCTCAGATATTATATGGGGGGGGGGAACAAAAAAAATTTCAAGCTGCACAGCATTTCACCTACATTTTCATACAATTCCTAATATAATAGTAGTTTCCAGAAGGACCTTTTCTTACAAATTTGTATGACATTTTAAATATAGCTGCTGGATTAGATTTTAACCACAAAACAATCAGTGAGTTTGAGCAACAACTCATTTTGGAAAATGATATCATTAAAGACTAATTCCAAGAAATGTGGGGCAATACTGATAGATGCTGTGGAAATGTCTCCCAGAGCACAAACTTCATAGTAAGTGATGCTGGTTCATATTTGATATGGGCTGTAAAAAGCAGATTATTGTAATGGTGTTCTTCCCAGCAAATAAGACCATTAAAAATGTACTTAATGTTCAGTTGAATTGAAAAGCAGTCCAGTTAAAATCCATATTTTGCTATTTTGTACAATGGTATCAGAAATTTTTACTAGTGGATCACTCTAAACCACAAACTTAAAGTTATAAATGTAAACTCTTTTTTTTTATAGGAATAAGTTTCTACCTTTTTAAAATATAAGGCTGTATTTTTGCCCAGGTCCTGTGATCACATTATAATCAATAAGAGTGAAATTAGAATGATGAGTTTACTATGAGTTTATAAAAAAAAAAAAGTTGACCTATTACTTGCAGAAACATACTTCTCAACTCACTTTTCTGGAGACCAAATATATTGTTTTTCTAGTGATTCTACATTTCAAAACATAACACCCCAAATATGTGTACATATATCTAGATGCTGCCATATAACTCTGTCTTTTATATTTCTATAAGAACCCTAAAGAAGAACAACAGAAACTAGTATGATAGGTTAGTAGAATAGATTCTTCAAGCTCAGATTCTATAAAAAGTAAGAGTGTTTTTAACTATCCCAAACAGCTCTTACATAAAAGAACCAGTACCAGACCAGTACCCAGATCTACCCAGCCCCTAGTAAGCATGATTCTCCAACACTGATGTGATCAATGGGTAAAAAAGAAATTAAAAGAGACCTCTGCATATTATAAAATCAGCATTATAGGTGAAATCTAAACATTTCACATTTTCTTCTCACTTGGCTATCTTACAAATATATGGGCTTATCGAATTACATTTACTTTAGAGACCATATATTCAGTATACTAGGAATCCTTGTATTTATTCCCCAGAAAGCCAAGGTCAGTGATGAAATCTGTGGAAATAATTTTAGGGGTAATATATATAATGCATAAATTATCTATTGCTATATAACAAATTACCCCCGAACTTAGCAGGTTAGTATGAAAGAAACCTTTATTATCTCACACAGTTTCTGAGCATCAGGAATCCAGGAGAATTTCAGCTGGGTGGTTTAGTCCCATGGTTTGTCAGGAAATTCCTCCCTGTCTGTTGACCAGAGGGCTTAGTTCTTCATCACATGGACCTCTCCACGGCAGCTTGCCTTCCCCAGAGCAAGTCATGAGACACAGAAGGAAACAGAGAGGGAAAAAAGGAGAGAGACTGGGAAAAGAAGAAAGAGGGAGAAGGGGAGAAAAAGACAGAAAGAGAAGCAATAGAAAAAGAACACCCCAAACAGATGTCTTAATGTCTTGTGTAACCTAATCTGAAAAACAATATACCATCATTGTGCCATATTCTATCAGCCACATGGGCCAACTCTGGTGAACATGGAAGGAAAAATAACAGTGCGTGATAACCAGGAGACAGAATCATTAAGGAAGATCTTTAAGGCTGCCTCCCACAGCCCACCTCCTGGACCCCAATCATTCATGTTCTCCTCTGTGCAATCAATTCCAAATGTTTATGCTGCAATGGATTCTTAAAGGGAATTTAAAGGTTGTTTGAGATACATTTCAGATTACTGAGTCAATTAAAAGTGGATAATCTATGAAGAATATCTTTTCAAATATAATTTTCAAACTGAAAAGGCTATCACACTGACCACGGTTTTAAATGAAGAAGGTATATATATTTAGTGAATATTTCTTAATATACTATTATAGGCAAGGCTGCGGGTAACACAGATATGATACTATACAGGAAAAGTCCTAGGCTGGTTGAACAGGAGGAAAGAAACAGGAAAAGTATAATGGAAGAGATAGAGATGTCAATGTGCTTTAAAGAGATGGAGAAAAGGAAAGAAACAATAGGATGTGACAGATATGTGGGCAAGTGTAAGGCATGGGATTCAAGGTATGCATATTGGTGTAATGGGAAGAAAAGGTTAGTATTCAGGTTTTGTCAGATTCTGGAGAGTATTAAATACCAGGGTAAGCTGCATTTAGCCTGACGTTACCCGGCATGAAATAATAATAAATCTCATTTAACAGGGAGGAATGACCTGTTGGGAGTCACACTGTAAGCATAACTGAGAGCTAAGGTTTACAATAGTGACAATATTCCTTTTTATTAAATAGTACATAATTGTAAAAATCTAAAATTAGGGCACCTGGGTGGCGCATTCAGTTAAGCGTCTGACTTTGGCTCAGGTCATGATCTTGCAGTTCGTGAGTTCAAGCCCTGCATCGGGCTCTGTGGTGACAGCTCAGAGTCTGGATTCTGTCTTTGGATTCTGTCTCTCCCTCTCTCTCTGCTCCTCCCCCACTCACACTCTGTCTCTCTCTCAAAAATAAATAAACATTTTAAAAAACCTAAAGTAATGGGTTATTTGAATTTTAAGATAATAAGTTTAACATGCCTTGGCAGACAGATCCTAGGGTGGCCTCCAAGTTCATACTCTGTAATTCTATCCACTTGCATGTGAGCAGGACTCTGACTTGCTTCTAACCAACAGAATATGGCAAAGGTTATGAGATGGCACTTCAATGATTATATTAATACATATACACATACTCTATATTTACATACATATATGTATATATGGCTTTATCTTGCTCTCGTATAGTAGAGACTCTCCTACTGGCTTTCAAAAAGCAAACTACTATAATGTGGACTGTATATGAAGAGGGTCACATGCATGGGAACCATGGATGGCCTCTTGAGGATCTCAGTCCTACAACCCTGATGAACTAAATTCAGCCAAAACCAGTAAGTTTGGAAGAGAACCATGAACTCCAGATGAAAATGCAGCCTGGCCAGTATTTTGATTGCAGCCTTATAAGACCCTGAGTGAAGCTATGCCTAGACTCCCCATCTGTGGTAACTGTGATTTAACAAAAGTATGTGTTTTAAGTTTTTAAACATTTAATATGTTACATAGCAATAGAAAATTAATATACATGCGGACTGAAACAGAGAGAGCACATTTACAGAATTAACTCATTTTTACCATCTCCTTACCCAAAGTTATGGAGCATATTTGCTAAATAGCCTGAAACTACAGTCAACTTGTGAAACTAATAGGGAACAAAATAACTAATTTTTTTAATGCTTACTATGCCTTTGTATGAATTCACAAATGTAGTCCTCAAATCTACTCTGTGAAGTGAGGTACTATTACCTCTATTTTCTCGATTCAGAAATTAAGGATTAGAGAGTTTAAATGATTTTTCCAACGTTTCACATACAGTAAGTTTGCCCTGGACCCGTGATTCAGACCTAAGCAATTTGATTTGCAAGCTTGCATTCTCAACAGCTACACTCACTCTATAGCTTCCTCTCTGCAGTTTTGTTCCTGCTACTTTTTGTTAAGGGCTGTCAGAGAGCCATGAACATGAATCACCGAACCAGACCCTCCTCAGCCAAATCAGCTTCCTGTAGAGTCCATTTTCTTTTCAATGACTTGAAAATTTGAGCAAATATTTTGTCATGTATGACGCTTACTTTTTCACAAGTATTTATGAAACTTACAGCAATTTCTCTAAGTTTGAGAATAAAGTTTATTTCTAATACACTGAAATAACTAAATCTTATATTTTAATTGGATTTAATACTCTTACAATGGAAACTGAAAATAATCGTCACTGTGATGGAGTAAAACACACACATACATACTCACCCAACTACTCAGTTTTAGGTGCACAAGCACAGTTTTAGGTGCAAATTGCATGAAACTACATTGTAGTTCCCACTTCAGAAGTATAGGCTAGGGCAAGTTATTTAACCTCTCAGAGAGACAAAATGGGGATAATGCTAAAACAAATTGCTCAAAAATGGGAAGATTCAACTAACTATTCACTTTAGTGATTTGGAGAGGGGAGGGAACACAGTAGTGGAAATTGAAGAAAAAAAATGCATATGTCTTGAAAATAGCTATGTATTAAGTGCTAAATTTTTACAATAATCCAACAAACAGTTATATCTGTCCCTGGTTTTATGATGTGAAAACTGATATGCAAAGATTTAAGGAAACTAACCAAGGTTGATTAAAAACGCTAGCAAACGGCTGCAGGGATCCAAGCCGTATCTACCTGATTCCCAAACCCTTGCCTCTCTGTCATTGACTATTTTCTATCATGATACCTCCAGCTCTGGGTCCATAAATTCTACATATTCCCAAGGAAAAACACTGTTTCGTAATGCATTTTTTCATTAAGATGAACCATTGCCTTTTGCATATGCATTATTTCCACCAATATGTGTTTGGTCTTCATTTAAAAATATAAGAACTATTATAAGCAAATGATTAGGAAAAGTCTAATTAGCAAGTTCTAGAAGCAGTTTTTGAGAACTTCAAACACAAATATCTTTCCTTTCTGGGAAAAAGACTCTATTTTTTAAAAATCATTTCTTTCATGGTTCCATGATATTCATTGCAGGTAACTCCCACTTATAAATCTTAAATCCACCTACTATTATTAACACAAATGTCCTCTTACCCAAAAACTGAGAATTTAAATATTATATCAACACCACCATTATCTACAGTAAGCATAAATTAAATAACCCAGAAAAAAAATTAAAAGATTGGGCCTTAGCAGATACAGTTCTAGTAATACTTAATTGTTTATTATTAGCTGTAAAATCACAGCAAGTTATATTACTTTTTCCAAATCATTTAAATTCTTTGTGTTTTAGTTCCTCCACTTACTAATGAACAAAGGATAATAATGTGATCCTTAGGTCATAAGCAATGCAAGAGTAAAATTAGTGAGTTTAGTGAAAGAGTAAAAGGAAGTAAAAAGTTGCCAAAGCGTTTTAAAATCTTAAATGATAAATAAGTGTGGAATCATTTTGCTTGTATATCTGGCAAAATAATAAAGTTAGTACAAAATAAGAGGTCCACAGGCAAAATAGTAGGTAAATTGCCTGAAAAATATTTGACTGTAAAATCCAACCACACTGAAAAAATAACGTCTTAGGGAAGATATGGAGCCTTCATCTGGAGAAAGTTTTGGAAAGGGGTAGAACAATATAGGCAGAACAGTGAGGATGCTGAGGCTTATCCTACATACACGTTCAGTGCAATCCCTTGATAAAGAATTCTGGAGTGGGGTGGGAAAGAAATAAAAAAGAATTCAGGAGAAACCAGGCACCATGGTTCGTTCCCTTCTACTTGGGGGTAGAGTCTAAGAGAAATAATATGAACTCCTCACCTAAAATTTCTTTTAATTTTCTTTTTATAATTATATTTTCATACCAATAGGTGGCCAAATCTTAATTGATTGATATCACAGTTCAGTGGTGACACTGAAAAAATAATGTTGCAGAAGCATTCTATATTGAGCAAGAGTGGGAAATAAATCTACACCTTTTGGAAATGCACCCCATGCCATGTCTGTGGTCCTTGCTTTGTACCAAGCAACGGATTTAAAGTTCTCTAAATTGATACTGTAAATATCAAGGAAAACTCCCATTAGATTTAAAGAAGTTTAACACTAAAAAGGAAATGAATGCTTTCTAAACAGCTGACTTGCTGGATCTCAAACAGTTTATAGGAGAAATCAAAGTTTCAAAAAAAATCATTACTAGCATGTTATTCTATTTATTTTTTGGCATTCCTAGATCTTCCAAAACCCTCAGTATCAACTCAATCTTAATAAAATTATCTGAAAATATCAGCATAAAAGACCACATAATGATAACAAAATAATCCAGATGCTTTTCTTGACTAATCTTTTCCTTTCAGTATTTCAAAACCAAATTCATGTTCTATATGGATCCATGATAATTAAAAAAAAAAAAGTGAAACCAAGTTTAATAGGAAGGAAAAGCACAGCAAGGAGTGAAATGGGAAAGGCAAGAGGGTGAATATTCCTATAGTTCTACGTGGAAAGTCTCTGTGGTTCACTGATAACTTTTCTTAACATTTGGGCAAAGATACCTAACCAAAAAATTAAAGAATAAAATACACACTAGAAAAGCAGACATAAGCACAATGAACCAAAGAGAATCATTACCAAAAGGCCACTTACTTATTTCTTCCAGATCTTCTACAAGACTTTTGAGTCAACCTTGATATGGAGTCTTAGGTAAACTCAATCCCAGCATCACATTAGAATAGCCCTGTTAATACAGACAAATAACTGTCACTGCTTCAAAAATTAAATTTATGTCACATTCAGTTCAATGACTTCATAGAACATAAAACATACTCAACCTCAAATAAAATTAATTGTTAATGCATTAATTGCTTTGGAACTCATCAAACATGCATGGAAATGCTTTTCTACATATTAATTTAGAGAAGTTTAAAATCCATTGTTTGGTACAAAGCAAGGACCACTGAGACAGCGTGAGATCCATTTCTAAGAGATGCAGATTTTATTTCCCATTCTTACATTGATTTGGCAGGTTTAAACTTTTGGTGATTAAATTTTATAATTTAGGGGAGCCTGGGTGGCTCAGTTGGTTGAGCATCAGACTTCAGCTCAGGTCATGATCTCGTGGTGCGTGGGTTCGAGCTCCATGTTGGGCTCTGTGCTGAGAGCTCAGAGCCTGGAGCCTCCTTCGGATTCTGTGTCTCCCTCTCTCTCTGCCCCTCCCCTGCTCCTTCTCTGTCTCTCTCTCTCTCTCAAATAAACATTAAAAAAAATTTTTAACTTATCATTTATAGAACATAGTTTTTTTATGTCTCAAGATTCCCAACTGAAAACATGACTGATTTCAACTGCCTCTTCAACACATACTTAATGAGCTTTGTAGGCCTTTCCACAATCAACAAGTTGGTAATAAGCATTTTCTCCTTATAATTGCAAAGTAAGGGCTATTCCCTTAACTCTTATTAGAACGTGTGTATCCTAGACCCATTTGCTATTTAACTACTCTCTTTTCTAGTCTCTCCCTTCTTTAATCTGAAAGATTTAGCTCAAATCTTCCAACAAAATTACAGAAGTTAGTAGTGTATAGGTAATAAACGGGTTTTGATTCACACACCAACTCCGACTGATTGGTAGTGACCACATGGAAATCTGTATGGAGATTAAATCTGAGTCTAGCAGGGAGTCCTGTGTTCAATTAGCCATGCCTTCCATAGGCACCGAAAGGGAGGGATGACACCACATGCCCTCTTTTCTTTGTTGAGCATTTAGACATTTCCCTGATTTTATTTAAATTGTTCCCACTTTTGGCTACAAATCCTTTTTTCCAATGAAATCTTAGTGAGGGGTCAACTAAATATACAGATAACAATGAGGCATTCTGGTTGAACCAGACTCCCAGTATTCACTACCACCTCTGTTCTTTCCCTAGGTACCTCTGGGGTATTCCACAAAGTCTTAAGTATTCTGCAAAGCATTAGTTTGAAACCATTATTTTAGTTATCAAGGTAACTCAAAGTCACAAAAATTAGGGTAATTCAAATGCCCTTTCTTCACATTCTAGCCGTCTTTCTCTATTGCTTCTGTTGTTCATTTTTCTCTTAATGATAAAATTTTGCACATGAGCAGGTTCCACTCTTGACTTTCTTTGTGTTAATTTTCTCCTATAATTCTTTTTTGCCTGCTATATGCCACCAAAAGAAGCAGATTTTTTATTAATGCATAGCAATCTAAATTATTTCCTAATTCCATATTGCCTTACTTTCTCCTCACATTCATGGATATCAATTTTTCCTAAATCAATCTATAAAGTCTATTTTTAAAGAAAATCAACAAAAGCATTTTAAAAGCATATACTTTAGATGCCTATTAATACCAAAGTTAACATCAAAAATAAAGGACAAAGAGGGGTGCCTGGCTCAGTCGGTTAAGCATCCCACTTCGGCTCAGGTCATGATCTTGGCGGCTCATGGGTTGGAGCCCCGCGTCAGGCTCTGTGCTAACAGCTCAGGGCCTGGAGCCTGCTTTGGATTCTGTGTCTCCCTCTCTCTCTGCCCCTCCCCTGCTCATGCTCTGTCTCTGTCTCTCAAAAATAAATAAACTTTTAAAAAATTTTTTAAAAATAAAATAAAGGACAAAGAGAAGGCATCTGCTCTACCAAATATAAGGCTTACTAGCAAAGCCAGGTACAGACACTGGAAAATGGAGTTCGGATACAAACCCACGTGTCAATGGGAGCTTTATATAATAAGGGTACTATCACAACGTAAAAGAAAACGTTGGTTGTTGTCTCACTGTGTAGAGAAAGAAAAACAGTCTCAGAATATGGCAAAAAATAAACTTATCTCCTTATTTTATACCATACACAAATTTGGATTCCAATGAGATTAAAGAGCTTTAAATGTGAAAGTTATCCTTTCAAAGCTAATAGAAAAATTTGGTGATTCTTTTTGACACTTAGAATTAAAAAACAATTCTGAAACAAGACCTAAAATAATAAGGCATAAAACTGATGGATTTGGCCAAACCAAATGAGAATTTTTCAATGAAGGATACCACAGATAAATTTTATAAATAAACCGAGAGAAGACCTAAAACCAACAAGGAATTAATATTAAAATATATATACTCAGAGAAAACCAATAAAAAAATGAGCAAAACCCTCAACAGGGCAGTTTCTCAGAGGGGTGAGCCAGAACAACTGTCAAGTATAGTTTAAAATGTTCAAAATCACTAGTTATTAGGAAGATACAAATCAAAAAACTGATGAGATACCATTTCATGCCATCAGAATAGCATATATTTGAATGCTGGATTCTATATTGTGTTGGCAAGAATACAGAAAGATGAGCATTCTCTTGTTTACTGATAATGTTAGCATCAACAATACAGTTAATCTTAAAGGCAATGTGGGAGACCTAAAGTGTTTACCTGCTCTTTATGGACCCAAAACACCCTATGCAGACATCAACTATAGCATATGTTAGCTTAGATTATATTCACTTTAAAAATAATGTTTAATGTTTATTTGTTTTTGAGAGACAGAAACAGAGCACAACTAGGGGAGGAGCAGAGAGAGAGGGAAACACAAACTCACAAACTATGAGATCACGACCTGAGCCCAAGTTGAAGGCTTAACCAACTAAACCATCCAGGCGCCCGAGATTTTATTCACTTTTTTATTTGCATGCTTTTCTCTCCCACAAGTTTCTCCATTTTAATTACTCAAAATTAATTTTAAAAACTGATAAATCAAGAAATAGCAACAAGCATATCATTTACAGTTGTGGGTGTATAAAAACTGTGGATATAAATACCAGAAATCTGTAACCTCTGTATAGTTGGACTGGGTGGTAGGAAGATACAAGACAGAAGAATGCTATTTTTGTTTCACTTGATTTTTTTAACTGTACGCACATATTTCTTTGATAAAAGTCGAAATTAAATACAAAAGAAAAGGTAATTTTAAAAATAAACAAAGAGGTTATCACCACAACATACAGTTTCATTTTTATAAATTGTATTTAAATATGCATTATATATTATTATTTAAAATTATTTATATTATTTTTAAAAGCTTATATTATTTTAGTAACATAAGCTCAAGGACATTATCAAAGTAAAATAGGTCATAGATTACTGATCACAGTTCTTATAATGATCACTGAAACAAACAACAACAACAACAACAAAAAACTTAAGACAGTAAAGGAAAAGGCAAAACCAGAAAGCTAAAGAGGCCAATTAGAATTCTTTTACATGCACACATTCATACACGTTTACTGATTGCTTACTAAATGCTAGGCACTGTCCAGGCTCGGGGATAAAGCCACAACCCTACTTTCGTGGAGTGTACAGTATAACGAAGAATATGTAATGAATAGTTACTACAGTGTACTGACCAGCATGGTAAATATGCACACGGGCAGCACCTAATTTGAGTCAAAGAAGACTTCCTGGATAAAAGGGTCTCTGTGAGGTTCACATTTACAACCATTCCCTTTCCTAATTTCTTCCATCCTTTTAAGGTACATTATGAATTTATTTAAGGTTTATTGTGGTAGGAGAGGAGAGCATCACTCCGACATTCTCAGTGGGTTTGACCTGGTTTCTTTCAGAACTATATTTGCTGAAGAGAACAATTACTAGGTGGGTTAGTTTTGTTGTATTTATTTTTTCCAAGAACTTCCTGATAGTCAAGAAAGATATTTAGCGTTCTAATGTGTCACTTGGAACTGTTTAATATTTTCTACCCTCCACTCTTTTAATTAACAAAAATGAAAATATGTCCTAAAAGAAATATTATCATTTCATTGTTTTTTAAACAAAGGAAAAAAGAAAAAAAAATTACACGGTACAAAGCTCACATGTAAAACAAATGTCTTTTGAACTCTGCTGCAAAATGGCATAATATAAAAGCGTTAGTCTAGTGAATTTCACAATTTGGAAGAATATACTAAAAATATGAAGAAACTAAAATACAGTGGTTATCTAGGTGATAACGTCTAATTGATGTTCAAAAGTAAAAGTTACAGTAACATTTTCAGTACTGTTTTCATATTATATAGCATAGGTCTTCTTGGAGAACAATGAAAACCAAGAGTTATTTTGTTATCTAGATAGAAACTAGTTAACCATAGCCAGAGAAGAGTAAGTCAATAACTGTACATTGGTTACAAACGCTGGTAGTATAACCCACATTTCAGTGAACAGAAAATAATTAAACAACAAAACCCCAGAAAAACAACAAACGTGTAATTTCATTTCAAATTGTTGGATAATGGGGGTGTACACGAGCAGGATAAAAGAAACAACCATTGGATTCTGAGGAATGGGGGAAGTTATTCTTCAGAAGGCACACAGTCCATATTCTCGACAAACAGTCCATATTCTAGACAAGCAGTTATTCTACTCCTAACAAAATTTACCAAGTGCTCAGAAGGTATTTTGTGGCAGGCATTCTTTTTGCATCAGGCATTTACACAAGAGGAACATCATGTCATTATCATCTGTACAGATGTTACAAATATCAAGAAAGGAAATAGCTTAGATTTTTTAAAAGTTGGCTCTACAAAGGTTAAATGCTGTGAAAATGCATACAGAGATACACAGCACTCGCTATAATTAGCATCCCAGCTCTGGTTAAAACAGTGTGAACTCTGCAAGGGCAGGAATGCTGGTCTCTTCAATTCACTTGGAGTCCAATAAACCTAAACTACCGACTGGCACATAGTATGCAGTCAAATATTTGTTGAATGAATGTATTAATTTATTGACTCATCAACATGGAACTGGATAGGCATGGAAATTGAAAAATTAAATTTTAGGGGCGCCTGGGTGGCGCAGTCGGTTAAGCGTCCGGCTTCAGCCAGGTCACGATCTCGCGGACCGTGAGTTCGAGCCCCGCGTCAGGCTCTGGGCTGACGGCTCGGAGCCTGGAGCCTGTTTCCGATTCTGTGTCTTCCTCTCTCTCTGCCCCTCCCCCGTTCATGCTCTGTCTCTCTCTGTCCCAAAAATAAATAAAAACGTTGAAAAAAAAATTTTAAAAAAATAAATAAAACGTTAAAAAAATTTAAAAAAAAAGAAAAATTAAATTTTAGATAGAATAGACAATGGATCTGAACCAGGACAGAGATATTTGCCCTTCTAATCCTGGTGCAAAATTTAATTCAGGGATTTTTCAAAAGAGGTAAGACAGAAACAAAGGAGTGTTCTGTTCCACTGCCTTGATTTAATATGGCACAATATTAACTTTATTTTGGGAGTCAAAATAAAATGAATTGAGAATATACATTTGAGAATTTATGTGAGTATAGAATATTGTTTTGAAAGTTTGAAAAATAGTGATTTAACCTACACCATAATAAAATAGGATTTGTAGTTTTAAGAGCTAACACTGGAGCCATACTGCAGTGGTGACTGTCCGTGATGCAAAGCTTTGAAGCTTATATAAATATGTGCACATAAGCACTAATTATAGCTTATCTTCGTGAGATTTAGTTCTATGAGTTTAGTTCTCAAATCATCCCTCTGTCATCTTTATAAAGTAGAAGGTAAGAGGCGATCCTTCAGAATTGCGGAAAAGAGGTACTTCACTTACCAATAAAAATTTATACTCAGTATCATTCAGCCACATTGGGTGAATCATGTAAGCATCACCTCTACAGAATAGGGCCTATGCAAGATTTATTCTTGTTTGGCTGACGCACCCCACAATTAATAGCATCCAGATCTAAGAAGGAGGAGCTCATGATGCTTCAGGCTCCACCACAACCCCATCAAACCATTAAGGAGATATATTCATAGAAATTGAACTGAGATAAAAGTTGACCTTGAAAATAACTGAAGCCACAATGATAGTGAAGTTTGTCAACATTGTGAGTACAGTTTAAAGCCCATTTATTCAGGGATAGGACAATTTTGTTAGCTACCTTTTACATTTGTAAATTTGTTTCTAGCTTTTAATTGAAAATATCTATATTGTATAGGAAGGTTCAGTCAGAGAATGTAAAAGTCAAAATTAAATCAATGAACAAACAAATAATATTGGTAAGGTAGAAGGTGAACAGGCAGGGACGCCTGGGTGGCTCAGTCAGATAAGCATCCAACTCTTGGTTTTGGCTCAAGTCATCATCTCACAGCTTCATGTGTTGGAGCCCCACATTACGCTCTACGCTGGCAGTGCGGAGCCTGCTTGGGATTCTCTCTCTCCCTCTCTCGCTGCCCCTCCTCCACTCATGCATGCTCTCTCCCTCTCTCTCTCTCAAAATAAATAAATAAATAAGCTTAACAAAAAAAAGAAAGTGAACAGGCAGTCACTGAAGGAAAAGGCAAAGACAGGATGGTTACTTTTAGGATTCTGCAAAAGCTGAGTAGAATTATGTAAAAATGCATTACTGTATTTACACAAATATGTACAAATACTTTAAAGTTAAATTTCATTTGTATCATTTTTTATTGTAGTCAGAACACTTAACATGAGATCTAGCCTCAATAAATGTTCAAGAGTACAATACAGTATTGTTAGCTATAGGCATAATGTCATACAGTAGAGCTCTAGAACTTACTTAGCTGTACAACTGAAACTTTCCAGCTGTTAAACAGCAACGGTTGAAATTTCAAGTTGCATAAAAGGCCTTTTTGCTCTTCAATCATTGTAGATACTGAATGCTTATTAAGTACCAGATTTACTATCTACTGGAGACACAGAGATAAAAGCTATTCTCTTGCTGACTGCTTAAGGACAGGTTAAGTAAGCAGTAAACATGCCTTTGAATGAATGATATTTTGAAACCATAGAGAGATTATAAGTTAAATGTGATGCTGCGTAAGCAAAAGTAAGCACAGGGTGATAGGAACTATAATAGTGAATTTGCATGTGAAAATAATTATTTAAGAGGCAGGTGGAAAAAGGGACATACCTATGTGAATCATATCTCAATGTCCCTCTGAATTTCTTATAAATATATATTTCTTATATAATTCTTATATTCTAAAACGTAAAGAGTTTTGAATACATTTTAATTTTTCTCCACTTTTTATGAAAAATTACTGGAAGTAAATAGTTTTGATTATACTTAAAGTTAGCAAAAGTAGAAAAGTCTATTAAAGTAGACTTCTCTCACTTTTCATAGGACATATAACTTTGATAAAAAACTTTCAAGCTTGGAGCACCTGGGTGGCTCAGTTGATTAAGCATCAGACTTTGGCTCAGGTCATGATCTCATGGTTCCTGAGTTTGAGCCCCACATCAGGCTCTGCGCTGACAGCTCAGACCCTGGAGCCTGCTTCGGATTCTGTGTCTCCCTGTCTCTCTTCCCCTCTTCCACTGTCTGTCTCTCTTTCTCTCTCTCAGAAATAAACATTAAAATTAAAAAAAAAAACAAAACACCTGTCAGGCTTGTTAGAACGGCTTTATTAAAATAATTGTCACTTACTTAAATCAGAACTATGAAGGTCATGTAAACCTTAAACATGTAAATACATGGTACCATAATAGTCAAAATGAGTAATAAATTTCCAAAATGACATAAATACTGCTTGGTATTTCCAATGCATTTGTGACAGAGAAAAAACACGCAGTACTCTTGATAACATTACTAATAGAATCAAATATTAAAAATTGGAAAGGGGAGGGGCGCCTGGGTGGCGCAGTCGGTTAAGCCTCCGACTTCAGCCAGGTCACGATCTCGCGGTGGGTGAGTTCGAGCCCTGCGTCGGGCTCTGGACTGATGGCTCGGAGCCTGGAGCCTGTTTCCGATTCTGTGCCTCCCTCTCTCTCTGCCCCTCCCCCGTTCATGCTCTGTCTCTCTCTGTCCCAAAAATAAATAAAACGTTGAAAAAAAAAATTGGAAACGGGAGAAAAAGCACTTCAAGCCATAAAATTAAAGTATGAATTCTTACCAAAGTTCAAAAAAACTTTTTTTTCCAAGTTCAAAAGATTTTTAAACCATAGGTAATAGGTTGAAAACAAGCTCCTAGGTTCAAACACAGACTGGAGTTGACTTTAATTCATTCTGCAGAGGCAGATGCTCAGTGGGAGCTCAAGAAGTGGACCACTAAGTTAATAAAAGAGAATTCCTTCAAAAACCACGTTTGTTTTGTTGTTTTTGGCTGAGAGTATAAGACTAAATTAGAAGAAAATGGCAAAGAAGAATTCAAGAAAACTACCTCTAGAATTACTAATGCAGATTTAAACACACTCAGATTATACAGAACACCATACAGCTCTGTCTTTTATGTCCATTGTAACTCAAAGCCTACACCGTAAAAAAAATACATCAGTTAAACATACTTTCTTTCTTTCTTTCCTTTTATTCTCTTACTCATCCTGTCCTCTTTTGGTACTTGCCTTCCTTTCCTTTTTACTTCTATAAGAAAATACGTAAGTTCTCCCTTTCCATGCTGACCAGCAGTTGTTTTTATGAGATAGAACCAAGTTTAATAGATCAACATTTGTGATTGATCTTCAGAACAAATACCTGGTTTTCCATTTTCTCAATTCCCTCTCTTTTTTTGGGTGACAAAACAGTCTCATTCTCAGCAAATAACAGAGTGCTCAGGTATGTAAAGAGAGTATACGGAAGTAAGTGGACAACATTAACGTGGAGGTCAATGCCTCTGCAGCTGTTTTCCTGACACTGAAGATGCTTTGTCTATCTCTTTCAAACCAGAAGAAATGAGATGCAGGAAACATGAGGCAGGCAGTCTAGACAAGCAGAACTCCAACCTTAGGGCAAGTCTTTTAAGATACATAAGAAAGATTTAGGATATTGGCAGTTGGAGGATTTCCCAATCATCTGTGGGATACACAGCCACAACTACATAAGGACTGATAACCCTGGATGACTTGGCATTTTTATGTTTCCCTACCACTTAGCAAATGATTCCTTCCCCAGGGGCACCTGGGGGGCTCAGTCAGTTGAGCATCCGACTTCAGCTCCGGTTGTAATCTCCTGTTTCATGAGTTCGAGCCCTGCATCAGGCTCTTTGCTGTCACTGCAGGGCCCACTTCAGATCCTCTGTCCCCATCTCTCTCCACTCATTCCCTACTTCACTCTCTCAAAAATAAACATTAAAAAAACAAAACAAAACAAAACAAAACAAAACAGGGTCTCCTGGATGGCTCAGTCTGTTAAGCATCTAACTCTTGGTTTCAGCTCAGGTCATGATCTCATAGTTCTTCAGTTCAAGCCCTGCATTGGGCTCTACACTGAAAGTGCAGAGCCTGCTTGGGATTGTCTCCCCATCTCTCTCTCTGCCCCTCCCTGACTCTCTCTCTCTCTCTCTCTCAAAAAATAAACACACATACAATTTGAAATACAAATATATATATATATATATGTGTGTGTGTGTATATATATATATGTATATATATATATATACATATATATATATACACACACACACATATACATATATATGTGTCTTTCAATTTATACTTCCATTTTCTCTAATTGACTATTCAGGTCAAGTTCCACCAACACTGACCCACCTCCATCATCTAATCTAGTCTACCCATATAATCCAAGATTGAACTTTTTTTTTTTCCAGGAAATAGAAGTTCCTGAATAGAATGGAATTTAACTGAGCAATGTTCAGAGCAGAGATTAAGAAAATCACTTCCACTGAAATGTACTGGTCAGGCAATGGACTCTCTTCTGAAGTGAATGTAACATTAGCAAAGAAAAAGACAGAACACAGGTTCAAACAAGGTGGGATCCAGTAAGTTAGCATGCCCATTTCACAGCACTGACCCTTCCTTCCAACCCTGCTTACTTTACAAATACATTTCATAGATCTCTTCTGTTTAAGAGGAGCCATTCCATATATTTATTTAAATAAAACAACACAACTATGTGATTTATGAGACAACATGCCCTGACAGATGGGATATTCTTACCTTATCTCATATCTAACTCAGTAAAAGAATGGAGTACAGACTGTCCAAATTTCAGGCTGCAAGTTTTAAAATAAAAATACCACCTTTTTTTTCTTTTTTTCATTAAGAGAAACAGTCATCCATTATTAAATAGCTATCTCTTATGTTGTTTATTGTTGGCAATAATTCTTTTTTTTAAAAATATTCTTTTTAACCATCTCTACATCCAACATGGGGCTCAAACTTAACAACCTCAAGGTCAAGAGTTGCATGGTCTACTAACTGAGCCAGGCAGGAACCCTGAAAGAATTCTTAATCATCCTTTAATTCTAGGCATTTATTTTATTCTATATGCCAGGTGAATGCTCTTATAACTGTAGCATGAGATCTATGTGAAGGCCTCAATGCATTAAAATCACTAAGTAATAGTCCGTTTCATAGATAAAAGCACCTATCTTGCCAATTTCTCTTCTCTTTTTTGTTTTTGTTTTTTAATGAAAACTTAGTGGATGCTCTTGGAACATACAGCATGGAATAAGGCAAATTATCAAGGGAAATTTTACGTGAGGTAAAATTCACAAGAGTATCATTAGTTTTAGAATTGAAATAGAGATTCTGATTATAGGAATATATTGTCAGAAATTTTACAAAATACTATCTTTTTAAATATTCAAATAAACATGACCTGAAAATTGACAGCAGCAACCTTTTGCTGGCTTGCACCCTTTTATGTATCCTTTTACTTAGATGAAAATCTGTAGGAAACCAGATTACAAGTATAACCATGAAGGTTTTTCTAATGGTTTTTAGCCACACAACTATATGCAGAGTCCCACATTCTTTAGGATTTACAGTCCTCAAGCAGTGTGCTAGAATCTTCCCAGATGCCAAACCAAATTAATAAATGCTCACTAAGTACACACAATAAAGATATATCACTGAAATTTCAGCAAGAAATTCAAAACCCCATTCTCACACTGCTTTCTGAATTCTCTTGAAGTACTCTTCATTGCATTCCAAGTCAAACATTTCAGAAAACCATTTTAGGCGTACCACCTGGAAGATCCACAGAAACTTTATTAAAGACAAGATAAAATATTTGCCAATATACTCATCTAGCTAGTGAAAACGTTTCTCAATCAATGATTTGGCCCTGCTAAATTCTCATTGCTCAGGAACACTTCTCCTTACCAAAAACCTTCCTGATGAAGTTAATTATCTGTTAATGGGTTCTAACCTCCATGCGCTTAGGTGTCTAGTTTTGGGGCCTATATGAAAGGGAAGAAAACCAGTGAAACTCTTCAGGCTTTCTTAATGTGGCTGTATGCACCACATCACACACTAATTTTAGCAATTTCGCTAACTGTTTTTACTGCCAAAATCTCTATAGAATTTTTGGATTAATAAAGATTTATGAAGACATCTGGATACAATATGATTTTTTTTAAATAGGTTTTCTCATTCTGCCAACCTATCTATAAAATTTCATAACATACTTAAAGAGATGTTATACATTGTTAGAGAAGTGTTACAATTATTATCTGTTGTGAGTCCAAGTTACATCATAAAATGAGAAAATTAATTTATCTTGAGTAAATTGGAGAAATATAAAGCATTCTAGGTAAGTTAGTAATTTCTGTATTGTATAAAGGAAACTTAGAAGGATACAATTAAACTCAGATTACTTTCTAGGCAAATGGTATTTTAAAATTTTACTGAGACTTTCAACTACAGTATTAAAAAAAGATGGAGTTTCTAGTTGACTCAAATTTAACCCAGAAAATTAAATTTTACAAAATTATTTTTCCTTTCAATCAGATTGATCAAAAAAATTTTGCGGGGGGGGGTGTTCTTATATATTTCTTTATTATTATTATTTTTAATGTTTATTCATGTTTTGAGAGAGAGAGAGAGAGACAGGGAGAGACAGTGCTTGAGCAGGGGAGGGGCAGAGAGAAGGAGATACAGAATCCAAAGCAGGCTCCAGGCTCTGAGCTGTCAGCACAGAGCCCCCCACGCGGGCCTCAAGATCATGACACAAGCTGAAGTCAGATGCTCTGTCAACTGAGCCACCCAAGCACCCTGTATTTATTTTTTAAAGCGTGAACACAGAAGCAGTCAATATTCTCAAGTCATGAATTACTGAGAGAATGTAGATAAGCCATTTTCACAAAGAAACAAGAAAGTCAAGAAAAGTGCCTGCCACAGAGTAGAGTTTTCTAAATATTTGTCTGAAAATGAACAAAAGGGGTACCTGGGTGGCTCAATCGGTTAAGTGTCAGACTCTTGATTTCAGCTCAGGTCATGATCTCAGGGTTTTTGAGTTTGAGCCCTATGTCAGGTTCTGCATTGACAGTGCAGATCTTTCTTGAGATTCTCTTTCTCTTTCTCTCTCTGCCCCCCCAACACCCAAAATAAATAAAGACTAAAAAAAAAAAAATGCATATGATTCTAAATTTAAAATGAAGTGATCTTTGATGGGTAGTCTTAAATGTATCCCTAACACCAGGGGGCGCCTGGGTGCCTCCATGGGTTAAGCATCAGACTCTGGAGTTTGTCTCAGGTCATTTTCTCAAGGTTCATGACATCTAGCCCTGCATGGGGCTCTGAGCTAACAGCATGGAGCCTGCTTGGAATTCTCTCTCCCCTCTTTCTCTGCCCCTTCCCCACGGCCTCTCTCTCTCAATATAAATAAATAAACACTTAAAAAAAGTATCCGTGACAACAGTGTGTGGGGAGAACGTAATTCTGAATTGCATGTCTTATTGAATAGAAGGACAAAGGGGATTTAAAAAAAAAATACACTAAAAAGAATTGCATTAACTCATTTAAGACATTCATATTAGTTGCATCATAATTTAATGGTATTAAATTAAATTTGGAAAGAAGTGCAACAGGTTTATATAATTTGTGTATCAAATAAACTAATTCAAAAATAGTGTGTTTCAATAAATAAGGAAAAGGAGATCTTTAACTATCACTTTTACTTTTTCTCATTCAGCATCTTTAATTTTCATTAAAAATGTAAAATACTTTCCTTTTTAAAGTTATTTCATTCAAACAATTATTTTTCTGCCTTTTTATCCCTATTCAAAATATCAACAACATGACCACCCTCTGAAAAAATTTACATTTAATTACAACTGTATATTGTTCTCCTGCTACATCCCCAGGTGGTACTCTAAGATCTTAACCATACTGAGCTTTTCCTCACCAACTTGTACATAAAGTATGTGCATTATTTGTTTATTTACCTAGAATATTCAGTTGCAGATGACATGACTCCACAAACTGAAACAAAGAAAATATCTTTAGGGAATGTTCAGCTAGCCCCAGAGAAATCAAACTTTTATGACCACTGTTTAACATACAGGTAAATAGTGACATGTCAATTATATTGTCAAGGGCAACAAAAGATACAGATAAACACATTAAGTGTTGTCTTTATACAATGCTTAATTATTGGTCTGATTTGTCCAAAACAAAGATTTATTTTCTCCTCAACTGTGACCATAGTTCCTTTAAAAGATATATTCAACAAAGTCAAAAGATACATTCAACATAGTTAATAAAAGCAAAACTTTATTTCCTCACCTTTTTCATGCCTCCTATAATTCAGTGCTACTAATCTATGGCAGTGGAAATCCAGAAACAAATACTAGAAAATAGATAACACGTGCATATACACACACGCACACACACACACACACACACACACACACACACAGTCCCCAAGCAGTCCTATGATTTTTGCAATCTTTCTTTAAAAGCAGTAACAGTGTTGCACAGTCACAGCACCAAAAATGACTGACCCACTGACAAGAAGTTGTGTGTCCTCTGAGGATACTTTAGTAGGAGTCTGAAATTGATTATCTTCATTGTAGCCTGAGAGGTATATAGACTACCAATCATCAGAATAAGTAATGGCACTAACAGTACACAATAAAGAAGAAACAGCTTTAAGAACATCAGAAGCAACAGCTCTAGGATCACAGCCACTAAACAGGATCTGGCTATTCACATCTGCTATGCTGTTTCTTAAAACATTATATTCTGAAAGGGGTGCCTGGGTGGCTCAGTAGATTGAACATCAACTTCATCTCAGGTCATGATCTCATGGCTCGTGAGTTCGAGCCCTGTGTCGGGGTCTGTGCTGCCAGATATTGTATTTTTGTTGATGAAGAAAGCCTAATTCATAGTTTGCATAGAAACTGGAGTAGTAGTTTTCAAAATGTGAGTATTTTTGCACTCAATCTGAACTTTTAATCTGAATTCTTGTTGGCCTGGATTCTGGTTAGATAAACATGTTCTAATGTTACTCTACATATTTGTAGATTCCCTGTTGAGCATATAACATAACAACTTTAACTTCATGTCCTACCAGGTAGCCTCTAAGTACAGCCCTTTGCTGATTTTATTACAATAAGTTCCATACATGAAATGTATAATTCCAAGTTACATGTTCATGTCCATCAAAAGATGAGCGGATAAACAAAATGTGGTACAGGCATGCAATGGAATATTATTTAGGCTTAAAAAGGAAAGAAATTCTGACACGTGCGACAAGAAAGATGAACCTTGAAGACATCAATGCCAGGTAAAATAAGCCAGTCACAAAAAAAAACCCAAATATTGTATGATTCCACTTATACGAAATAACTAGAGTACTCAAATTCATTCACAGAGACAGAAAGCAGAATGGTGGTTGCCAGGGTCTAGGAGAGGGGAAATGAGGAGGGATTGTTTCATGGTTACAGAGTTTCAGTTTTGCAAGTTGAAAAAAGTTTTGGTAATGGTTGCAAAAAAATGCAAATGCACTTAATCTTGGAACTATATACTTACAAATGGTTAAAATGGTAAATTGTATGCTATGTATATTTACCACAATTTTAATTTATTAAATAATTTACATGGTCCTGTAGGAGTAAATCTCTAAAATTATGATGTTTTGATACTTACAATTTAATGTAAAACAGTAACAAAACAACAGAGGATATTCTTTAAAATCTTGGTATTTTCAAGTGTTGAAAGATAACTTTTTCTTAGCAAGTATACTAGGTAGGTACTCTAGGAAGCTCCCTGGCTTATAGAATTTGGGGCAAGCAAAAGTTTCTCTTTATAGCTTCTTCTCTAAAGCGTTTTCTGACACCCCATTTCTAAAGAAAGATTTGCTCAATTTTTTCTTCTGATGACCCCTACTCAAACATTTTATAGCATGCTATAAGATGAGCGTGTTAAGAATTTGTTTACAGTTTATCGCCTACTATGAGAAACTAAACTCCTTGAGCATTCTTCAAACATCTGGCCCTCAGATGGCCCTAAATAAATCTTTGTTGAGTCAACTGATAGCTGAATACTTGAATAATTTTATTCATTAAAAAATTAGAGTGCCTAAAATATGTAAAGTTCAGTAGAAATACAAAGATTAAAAATTATATGATCACTGATTCAAGGAATTAAGCAAATCTAGGAATCCTCTAAATATATTAATACTATAAACATCATTTTTTTCTTAAAAAAGACACAAATAAAGTACCACTGGTAGTGTTCATAAACAAGAAAGATTATATATTGTTTTGGGTGAAGGTGGATATCAGGAAAGGCTGAAAGAAGAACTTAGCATCTTACCTAAAGATTGAAGTGTAGATGATACTTAAAATAGGGGTAGGAAAGAAAATATGAGCATAATTTTTGTAGAAAAACAAGAGTGGGAAAGTTACATTAGGTTACAACAGAAGTTCTCAAACCTTTTTACTCCCTTTTAACCTTTTTACTTTACCCTTTCATAAAGTATTAAAAACTTTCTCCCTTAAAAGAAAAAAAGTGGATGATCTCTTTATATACTTAGTTTATTTGCCATTAAACTGAGAAAATTCAAAAAAAATAATGTTTATTCATTTTTGAGAGACAGAGAGAGACAGAGCGCAAGCAGGGGAGGGGCAGAGAGAGAGGAAGACAGAATCTGAAGCAGGCTCCAGGCTCTGAGCTGTCAGCACAAAGTCAAATATGGGGCTCAAACCCAGGAAACATTGAGATCATGACCTGCACTGAAGTTGGCTGCTTAACTGACTGAGCCACCTAGGTGCCTCCAACTGAGAAAATTTTATATCACAAGAACAGACAAGTACATTTGCCATTAGTTGCCAGAGCAATGATATCATCAAATGTCAGTTAGCCTCTGTACAGCTCTATTGTATATTCATGAAAGAATTAGAGAAAAAGACAAATAAGATCTTAGTATTAATATGAAAATAGTTTTGGCCTCACAGCCAACTTGAAAGGGCTTAGGGACCCTGAAGATTCCCTAGATCACACTTCAAGGACTGCAAGGTTACAGAGTGGAAAAGATGTAAGTAAGGAGGCTAAATAAACACAGCTAGAATATGCCCGGTTGGTTGAAGTTCAAGCTATAGATTTTAAACAGATAAATATGAAAGACAGTACAAAACAGTCACATGATGGTGAGCTGACTTTGGAAGGACACATTTAGAAAGACAGAAACGGGTTGGAGGTGTGTGAATTCAGATTGGAGACCAGGTAGAAGTCTATGAGAGAGTTTACCAGGGGCCAGCAGTAAGTGTACTGAGACAGTATAGAAAGAAAGAGGAAAACAAGAGCATCACTTTTTTTTTAAATAAAAACTTTTAAATTAAAAAAAAATGTTTATTTATTTTGAGAGAGAGAGTGAGTGGGGAGGGGAAGAGAGCGAGGGAGAGAGAGAATTCCAAGCAGGCTCCATCCTAGTGGGGAGCCTAATGCGGGGCTGGATCTCACAACCCTGAGATTATGGCCTGAGCAGAAATTAAGAGTCAGACTCTTAACCCACTGAGCCACCCAGGCAACCTGAAAATGGAAGCATCTTAAAAAAGCCATAGAAGTTACAAAACAATCAGGAGACAACATCAGATGGTACTATTTAAGGAGGCCAAAGTAAGAATAAGTTTCAATAAGACTGTGGAATTGTGTCAGGTATTTTAAAGTCAAGGAAAATGATGATTAGGAAAGTGAAGTCAGGGGGCACCTAGGAGGCTCAGTCGGTTGAGTGTCTGACTCTTGGTTTCTGCTCAGGTCATGATCTCAGGTTCCTGTGTTAGAGCCCTGTAAGGAGATCATACTGAGCTTTGAGCCTGCTTAAGATTCCCTCTCTTTCCCCCTGACTCTATCCCCCTAAAATAAAAATACTATCTCTCTAAAATAAAATAAATAAAATAAAATAAAATAAAATAAAATAAAATAAAATAAAAAATAAAATAAAAGTGAATTCAGGAAGAAGTCCTTGGGGATCTATGAAAAAGGAGTGTATATGATTGACCACATAAACAAAATACTTAGGGAAAAATGGAAGATGAGGAAGCCTAGATGACTCTTTTGGAGCTCTGATAATGAAAGAAAGGAAAAAGGAGCAATAGTTTATATTTGCAATTGAATGAAAGAGATCGGTGTTGAGGAAAGACTGAAGAAAGAATGAATGACAATGGAGCTACGTTTCAAAGGAGCTGGGAGGAAATATGTCAAGAGAATAGATAAGAAAGTTTTATTTATCAAAAGGAAAAAAAAAGCAACTTTCTTTCCCTGGTAGAGCTAAAAGGAGAAAGGCTGGCTAAGACAATGTGGAATTAGCTGACAACAGAAAAATGAGCAGAGAACTACATAGAAAAGAAGTAGTTGGGAAGTTGACAAGGAAAAGTTACCAAGCAGAAACAGAACTAAGGTAGAAAGAAACGAGAGAATTAAAGGAGAAATAAAGATAAAAATTTTAGTTCCTATTAGTGTGCACGGTCATCAGGAAGGAGGAAATGCCAGAGACTGAAACCCAGGACTCCAACTGGAATGCTAATAAGATATATTCTCGGGGGGAAAAAATTAAAGGTTTACACCAGATTGGTGTTATCCAATACCAGTAGTCTCTACCCAAATGTGACTATTTTAATTTATTGAAATTAAATAAAATTTTAAGTTCAGTTATTTTGTTAGGTGGAAGCTAGATAGGAGAGTCCGAAGTCCTTGAAGAGGAATGACAGAGACCTGAGCTGGAGGCAAGGACAGTGATAAACAGGTTACACATTAGACGCCCAGATGCACAACGTCCTGACCTTGTGGCTTCCAAGACATTGGGGTTGACAGATCAAGAGCCACAGGTGTGGAATATGCCATTCTCCTCTTACACCTCTGCCCAGGTGTACCCCTAGACTCATTATAATGCATTTGCATTGTGGTTATAGGCCCTGGAATGGAGAAAGGCTGCCACAAGGGTTCGGTTCGGTACAAACCTCATAGGGTCAAAAACTTTCCCTCCCAACCTGTGGGAGGAGCACCCCCCCAAATGACTGGAGGCAGCCTTCTTGAGCACCACCCCAGGGTACATTACAGCTCCTCCCAGCCCAGGGAGACCCAGTAATGTCCAGTCCCACAACAACCTAGGGTCTGTTTCTACCTCCTGGAACCAGCCCGCTCTCCTACCCAGAGTTTACTTTTCATCTAATAAATGACTTTGTGCTTGCTACTTTCCTTCCGGCTCATATGAATCTTTTTGCACAAAACTCAAGAGCCAAAATCTCCATTCGCACGACACAGACTCTCCCACTGATAGCAATTCAATGGCATCAGACCAGATTTCAAGGGCGCAAGTGGCAACCATGTTGTATAATGCAGATATTGAGTATTTCCCTAATAACAGTAAGTTCTATTGGATAGAGAGCTTAGCTGCATTTATTATAAGGATAGAAAATAACAATATAGAGTAGCTAGTAGTTATTGTTTATTTACTAGGCATCAGTGTACTAAGCACTTCACATATATGACTGCATTCAGTCCTCACAAGGATCTTTTGAGATAGTGTTCATTACACTTCCATTTTACAGATGACAGAGTAAGAGAAGAGAACTTGCTTTTAAATCACACTCTAGCAGAGATAAGATTGAACCCCAGAACTTTCTGATTCCAAGAACAGAGGAATGAGGAAGAAGGATATTTTAAAATGATAATACCCAGTTGTAGAGGCCACTTCTAGGCGATAGGCTTGAGCAATGAAAACTTGAGCAAGGCAAAAGGGCCCACAGTGACTAGTGAGCTGAATGCTGACAGGCTCATTAAGTGACCTACCTCGAAAGAGCCCTATGCCCTAACTGACCAACTGGCTACTTACAACCAGGCACAGTTCCCAATATTACCAAAAAAAAAAAAGGGGGGGGTGGGGGAAATTCCATATGCTCCCACAATCCCTCACTCCACCCTATATCTATATAGCCCCTCACCACTGCCTCGTGGAAGACAGTCTCTCCTTTACTGTCCTGCCTCCTGCCCCTTTGCAGTGTATTCAATAAGCTTCTACCTTTTTCGCTCTTCCTTGGGTGAATTCATTCACGGCCCATACCACCAGCCCCCATTCCATTGGATCCCGCCACATCCAGGTAGTTTAAAGATGAATTGTCTTTTCCTTTGATAATCAGAATACTATGAAATATACCAGTAATAACAGTAGGAAAGGTTATATGAACAAATATAATTTATGTTAATAAAAAGAAAACACTTACACAATATTGAAGTACCAGCTTCAAATGCTTTAAGTTAGAAAGTGCAGAAAGTTATCATAGCAACTTTAATTCACCCACCTTACTTTGTGAGTTCCTGTCACTGTAAGGTGGGGAAGTTACTGTTGCCATAGAAACCACCACAATACTACTACTTTACACTTACATAACACACCTTTCATCTGATGAGCTCAAAGAGACTTACAAACATTAATTCATTAATAGTTCTTTTTATTGAAAGTGCATCAAAATTTACCTAATGGCTTACAACAACAATTGCAGATCAAACAAAAGGAAACTTCACCACTCTCTAAGAGATTCACACAGATTTTTACACCATCTCTTACTATTTAAAAAGAGAGAGAGAGACAGTAATCTTATACAGACATTCACCTCCTTGTTTCTTGTACCAAACTGAAAACCATCTCCTATTGTTTTATTGTCAAAAATATGCAGCTCTTCTCCCACCCACTCTTTAATTTCTTTCTTCGTGTGTTCAGCTAATTGCCTGGGAATGTCTTTTAAAACGCCATTACACAAACTTACCTGTGCGGCTCTAACCACTAAGACATTCACTGGTATAAATCTGGTCCTTTTTTTAAAGGATGTATGACCTCATTTTAAATTAGAAAGAATAAAACTAAAATGTGAAGGGGCGCTTTTTTTTTGGTGTTTAAAAGTTTGAAATCTGGAAAGTGTAAAATCCTTAACTGTTCATGGTGATTTTTGTTCTTAGGCTATTAAAATTAAAGCAAATATTTGTTTCAATATGCTAAAATATAATAAAATACTAGGCTAGAAAAATCAGGTCAATGAAAGGGTCTGTTCAGCATAGGATTTTGTTTTTAATAGAGTCGTTAAAGGATACTTTATGTGATTACAACTTCTTAGATAATTTCATGACGTAGGCTTCAAAAGTAACTTGCCTCTAATAACTGAGTAGGACCTACCACTCAAGAATGTAGTCAAATCCGTTTGGAACTTGCTTACATTCTTCAATTAGCATACTTTGCTGTTTTCTGAGCTGTTTACTTCTGCCACATTCTATCGGTCAAATTAATTCATAATGCCTTCCCTGATTTAAGAAAGTGGAGAAAGAGACTTTTCAGGGGAGAAGCTGTCAAGTCACATTGTCAAAAGGCATTCATTCAAGGATGGGTGAAATTTGAAGCTTTTTGGTAAACTACTGCAGATGGCAATCTTTCTAGGGAGTACTACGTTCAGACTTCTTATAAATGATAATGTAGGATTTGTTGACTCGATTATTATTAGGAAAATCCATCATTAACCCATCAATTTATAATTCTGTACTGTAAACTCTGTCCTTTTCCTCGATGTCAGGTTTCCAGCTGTTTTCATATCTCCTGCCCCAATGACCCTATCCACTTCTTTCCTATTTATCCTCCCCTCTCAACAGACACACATTTAATATGATTCTGCTGTTGGAACCTGTTTTATGACTGAGGGACTATATAAAACAAAGGCTGTTCATCATATGCTCTCTAAACAAGGCTGAATTAAGAAGTTAGTAGGTACCTCTGACACTCAAACATCTTTCTCTTGTTCCCATTATGTTCTGGCTATATCTCTGATTCTAATTAAGGAATTACTTTATAAGGAAAATGATATTATGAGGAATTATTTTAGAATTTTTTTTTTTTTTACCTCAGAACCAAATCTATCTTAAAATGTTAGGTCACTGAACATAAGTGGCCCAAAGAATAATTTTTTTAATGGCCTGTTTAAGTGCAAACAGCTTTAACATATCTAAGAATAATTATTCCTTTTGTAAGCCACTTTGCCTAAAATGTGTTTGTTAGACAGCTTTGAGCTTTGAATTCCGTTGCTGCTCATCAATAACTTTTTAAGTTCATTTGTATTCTTCCAGTTACTCTACTTCTACTGTTCATCTGAAATGGTCATCAAAATGTAATAAGTTGATCGAAGAGTCTCAGATATTACTCTTTAGAATAAGCTTATTCCTTTTATGAAAGATGCATCTGTATTTGACTTTGTAAGATAATAAATTCAGGAAAAACCCAGCTGGGACTTCTAACAAACTCTTCTACGATATATGAATTTTATACTAAATAAGACTATAATATTCTCCTCTTCAAATGGAAGCCACATTCCCATAGGAAATGAGATACTAAACTATTAATCGCTTACCCAGGTTTCTCTGCCTACTCTGGAACCTTAAACTTCGTCATAGTCTAAGCACTGTAAAACATTAAATTTATGTTCTCATAAGTGAAACTTTCTAGATGTTCTTCAGCTAGCTTACTACTCAATGCTTCTGATGTTTTTAAGACAGAAAACTATTTCACATTCAACCTGAGAAAGACAATGTCAAACTCAACTTATAAGTCAAAAAATATTGTCACAAGCACTGCTATTAGGTTTTTAATGTTTTAAAATATTATGGCAGAAAACTGAATAGTTATGATTATGGACAGTGGCTTTCATATATATATATATATAGTTGTAGTTATAGTTATAGTTATAGTTATATATATGGTTATATATATATGGTTATATATATAGTTATAGTTATATATATAGTTATATATATATAGTTTTATATATATATATATATATATATATATATATATATATATATATATATATTTCAGGATACGCATATTGACAATGTCTTCAATGCTCTCTAGGAGGCTTTATTTCATTCTCTCATACAGTTTTGGTATACTTGGGCCATTCTAGAACTGCACACCAGTCTTTACAACTGCTGTTCCCCTATGCTCACTCATGAAGAGATGGTTCTCTTATACTGTCTTTCTTTGTTACAAGGTAGTTGACATAACTGGTCAACCCCTGGCCTTTTGCTTCTGCTTTGTAAAGGGACAATCACAAAATATCCACCAAACGCGGTTTGATATCATGATTAAGACATACTCTTACAGCAAATTCTACTGTTTTTACCTTGAAAATGTATCCATAACTTAATCTCCTAAACTACCATCTACCACTACCTCTACCACTGCCACTAGGTCCAAGCCACCGTCATCTCTAATCTGGATAATTCCAAAAGCATCCTAAATAGTCCTTCTGCTTTCTCTCTTGACCCTACTGTCTACTCTCCACACAACAGGTGATGAGATTATGTTTATACAGAAGTGAGATAAACCCCTCTTCTCAAATTCCTATATTATCTTTCATTTTAAATGGTTAAAAACCAAAGTGCTTATAATTGTTTAGAGATTCTCATAGATATATGGCTCTTCTCTACCTTTCTGACTTTATTTCCTACCCCTCTTATTTACTTATCACACTGGGCTCTAGCCATGCTTGCTTCTTTGTAATTCCTAGAGCATACTGATTATGCTCATATGGAAGGGAGCCCACACTTCGTATTCCACCTCCCTGGAATATTTTTTTGCCAAGATCAGTGTATCTATCTGGTTGGCTCACTTCCTTCATGGCTCTGCTGAAATGTGAGCCCATGAGACAGACCTTACTTTTTTTAAGTAGGCTCCATGCCCAATGCGGGGCTTGAACCCATGACCCTGAAATCAAGAGTCAGATGCTCTACCAGCTGAGCCAGCCAGGCGCCCCAAGACAGACCTTCTTTGATTACTCTCTGTATAATGGTAAACACCACTCTCCCCCTATCCCAGTACTTCCTTTCCCCCCTTATGCTGCTTACCATTCATCCTTAACATATTACTGTCTGACACTCTGTATTTATACATAAAATAAGTCACCTAGAGCAGGAACTTTTGCCTTATTCATTGCTTCATCTCCAGTGCCAAGAAGACCGTCTGGAACATGGGATAAAATCATAAATATTTTCTTTAATAATGAAATAGGATTAAGTTTGAATCCATCCTGTATCAGCTGTTTGACTTTGGAAAAAAATGTTTAGCCCCTCTGTGGCTCAGTTTACTCATTATAAATTGGAAACAATACTTAATAACAATAACAATAATAATAACATCAGCCTTATGGTAAGGATAAAAACAATACATACAACATGCTTAGAACAGTGCCTGGCACAAAATAGTGTAACATTAAGTTTTAGCTAATACTAATTTTAATAAGCCTAATAAGTCAACTCCATGAAGATGCAGTCTTTACTGGGGACAAGAATAGAACTAAAAAATAAGCCAACTCAGTATCTTCCTTTTCCTTCTCTTTAACTGCATTTTTGGGGGATATTCATTTGTAAATCCCACTTGCAGGTAACAATAAACAAAAATTAAACGGGATCTGAATTAAATGGTAACAACAACATTTTCGGGCACAAAGAAACTACAACCTGAATGACCATGCATTTACTTTTTTTTCAGTTTTTGTTTATTTTTCTCCCAGGCACTTCGAAAAAGTTTTAAAGGAGACTCTTCACTTATTCTTTTAATTCTCCCAACTACGATTATATCTCCAACATGGTAGGCACTATGCAATGATTCAAAGCCATGGCATCCTCCTACCCTCAAAGAATTTCTAACATAGGCCTGGATCATAAACATGCAGAACCAGTGAAAAATCAATTATGATGCATATTACGTTAGAATCATGCTCAGCGGACACATGAGGTCACTCACTCTGGGATTCAGGAAAGATTCATCAGGGAGGAGGCAGAATACCAGTGAGAAAAGTACAGCTACATAGGAATGGTGATTCACAATTCATTTTGCTAAGGCAGTAGCAAAAAGAATGGAGAGGAGACTGGAGGGACAGAAGAAATCTTCAGAAGTGGAATAAAAACGTCCGTACCTAACTGGGTGTGTGAAAAGAAAGAAACAGGTTTGCACTTATTGTCTGACTTGGTCATCATGTTAACTTGAGATGATTGTTGACATTCTCAACCCAGGCAGCAGAAGAGAAGGAAATTTGGGGCAAAAGATGATGGATTACTACTTTTACAGCATTTAATTTTACATGTCTGTGAGATATCAAGGTATGTCAGATACGTACATAGATAGTGCAATATCCAGGTAGAGAGATTCAGCAAAAGTTTTCAGTTATAAATATATATTTGGAAGTGCCTGGAATATTCACAATAAAATAGGTATACTAAGAATAAAACCATATTACAGAGTATATATTTAAAAAAAGGAAGAACACTTCAGGGACCTAGATGGCTCAGTTGGTTAAGCATCCAACTTCGGCACAGGCCATGATCTCATGGTTTGTGGGTTTGAGCCCCGCATTAGTCTCTGTGCTGACAGCTGAGAGCCTGGAACCTGCTTCAGATTCTGTGTCTCCCTCTCTCTGCCCCTCCCTTGCTTATGCTCTGTCTGTCTCTCTCTCTCTCAAAAATAAATAAACATTAATTTAAAAAAAAAGTTAGCAAACTGTAACTTAAATCCTGTTTGAACAAAGCTATAGTATGGAATTCTGAGAATTTATCATGAGATTATTTTATAAGATAGAGTGGTCAAGAATAAAAAATGTTACCCAGAAAACAACTTTACACAAAATGCAAAGATTCCAAATTTGCCTTTCAACATAAAGATATTTGGAGAAAGCCACTTGTGAAATATGAACACAGAGTCCTAAAAAGACAATTCTACATGATATGATATGGTCCCTCAGAATTAAAAAAAAAAATGAGGTTTAGATAAGGTACTCAAAGTGTGATTAACATATCCACTGCACCTGTCCTTTCAAGACCCTGGTACCTCTATCTACATATACAAAGTGAGCTAATAATGAAGACAATTCATTCGACAAGGGTTCTAAAAGGCATGATGCAAAAAGCACAAGTTTTAAGAATAACATAAGAATTTGAATCCTGGCCTTGATGCTTATTAGCTATGTGACCTGAATCTCTAGTGCTTAGAACTATGCCCAGTACAACTAAGGGCTCCATAAGTATTTCTTGAGTAAATTGAATGAATAACTTAGGAATTCTTTGAACATTATTCTTCTGAAACATAAAATGGACCCAATAGCCCATAAGCCTGCAAATTTCTGAAGTTTGTAAAAAGGTATAAAAAATACAATCTAAAGCCCTGTAAAATGTCTGGCTAATTAATATTACTTCTCTTACTTTGTATTCTTAACTTTCCTTAATGTTTGAAAGATTACACCTACAGAGGAGTTTAGGTATGCTTTAAAAAATAGAGAAGTGTATTATTAAATGGACTAAGCCCAAGAGTTTAAGTTTGATAAGGATAGTGCTTTTATTTTGTTCACTACTTTATCCCTAGTATAATAGGTTTATGAATCCAACAAATATTTGTTAATTCAATTGATTAAAATATTCTTTGAAGAAAACTCCCACTTAAAGCGGTAACTTAGGGGAACCTGGCTGGCTCAGTTGGAAGAGCATGAGACTCTTGATTTCAGGGTTGTGAGTTCGAGCCCCATGTTGGGTGTAGAGATTACTAAAAAAATTAATAAGTAAGCTTTAAGTAAGTAAGTAAGTAAGTAAGTAAGTAAGTAAATAAATAAATAAATAAAGTGGTAATTTAGCCAGACTAAAAACAGAAACTTCAGTCTCTCTAATTAGCTTGTTTCTGAATATCATACATATAGATACTCTATATCATTTTATAAGTGGAAACAATTTGGCTTCCGCTGTCTACTGTTTCAAATTCACCATGTCCCTGTACCTGTGTAGATATGTTCAATGAATCTTCAAAACATCTTTATACTTTCTTTAACTGCTGGAGGGCAATCACTCTTCTATTCTGTTTGTCAATAGCTCATATTTGTGTTCTTGATTCATTCTTACAATTTCTTCTACAATAACCCTTTAGCACAGTTTTGTCCAAATGCATTCTGAAAATGAAATACTTCCACAGGAAAAAAAATAAACTTTGGAACATTAAACCTTTTTTTCCTGTTTCCTTTTTAACAGAATAAATCACATACACTTCTAACATTTATAAGTGTATAGATATTATGCACTTACACATATGTATAAGTCTTCTTATAAACATGAAAACAAAATTTTTCAGTTACAAAACTCACATGCCATCATCGTCTTAGAAATAGTATGCATTTTTATTTGTGAGATAAATATTTTTTTTAAAAACAATGAGGAAATTAAAATGCCAGGCAAATGAACCACTGACCAGCAACAGTCACATTTTAAGTGTTAAGAAAAAGAGTTAGGATTAAACATAATTGTCCCTCTATTTCTTTAATATTATGATGGCTTATTGAACATGTTTGGATGGGTATATGGATGATATTCACAGTTTCTTCACATCTAAAAGTAAGTAGTAGAGTCAGTTATATGAAAGCATGTGAGGCTATAGAGGATAGGAGGAAAGATCCACATATTCCATATATATGAAAACAGCTGGCCCTTCCACAGAAAATTGCCTATGTAGTTCCTGCATTCACCTTCCATTTTTCACATTCTTATAAATAGGCATAAGTATGCATATATTCATTCATTCACTCTCCAAATATTTGAGCATCAATTATGTTCAAGGCACTGTAGAATTCAGTTTGCAGAGTAAAAAGAAAGCAGGGATGGCAATATTACTGTAGGATAAGTAGAAATAAAAGCAAGGAAACAAACTGGACCAAGAGAGTAGAAAAAAAGGTACAGTCCATAACAAAAAATCATGATCATGAACCTTTGTAAAATGAATATGTATGTGTGTATATATATATATATATATGACTCTTGGTTTCAGCTCAGGTCATGATCCCACAGTTCATCAGTTCAATCCCTGCATCTGTCTCTGTACTGACAGTGAGGAGCCTGCTTGGGATTCTCTCTCTCTCTCTCTCTCTCTCTCTCTCTGCCCCTTCCTTGCTCACTCGCGTGTATGTGCACACGCACACTCTCAAGATAAAATAAATTTAAGAAAATAAAATGTATATATGAAGAAAAGACTATCAGAAATGCAAAGAAAAACTGACAGAAACACAAGTGTTTGGGAAGATTTTAACATAGCAGTATTAGTACATCAGTACTGATACATCAAATGTGTAAGAATGAATAAAATATTTGATAAATATAAATATGATTAAGGAATACAGTCAATGATATTGTAATAGTGTTGTATGGTGACAGATTATAGCTACACTTGTAGTGAACATAGCATAATGTATAAACTTATCGAATTACTATGTTATACACCTGAAACTATGCAATATTGTATGTCAACTACACTCAAATGAAAAATAAATAAGTAATAAAAATATGATTAAAAAGGTATGACAAAGTTAAATTTATATGTATATATAAAATCTGTATCAGAAGTCCTTTTTTTTAGAAAATAAATCACCTTGACTGGCATTCATAATACTTCTATTGTATTGACCAGATCAAAGGACACTAAGAAAATTTCAACAAATTTCAAAAACTAAATTACATGGGCCAAATATGTATACACCATAGGAAGAATAAAAACCAAAAATGTTCCAACCAGTTGCAAATTATAGATATTTTGCTAAATAATTTGGGGGGTAAAAGGAAAATGAGATCTGTTCAGCCAAGAGGAGCATAGGCAGTCCTGACAAGTAAACTTAATGTTATCCTGGATGTGTTATCCCCTCACCTTCTCCTTAAACTTCACCTTTGGTTTTGTTTGTTTTGTTTCAGGATCATGGATGAGTAGATGTATCTTCAGTGGGCTGAGCTAGCTACCTTCAGTTTTGATTATTTCAGTGATCCACACATTGAGATCCAACCCTTAGTCCCAGCCCCAACCAGCACATACCTGGCCCAACATCAGAAAAACAGAAAATCATTACAGTTTTATATGGATAAGTATGAAAATGACTGGCATAACACCAGGGAAATAACAGGAGGTGACTGAAAAAAGTTAATGGAATCTGAATCAGAATGACTTTTAAGTTTCTATACCCAGGACAAAATTCTCTTCTGACTCTAATGTCTGTGGTTTTATGTAGGTGCTAGATATTCCAAACTAGCAATCCTTCCAGAATCTCAAATTTGACTAGTCTAAAGTCAATTACATTAGGCAGTACATTTCTATTTATAAGTAGCACAAACCAGCTTGAGCCAGCTTTAGTATAAAGGAGGACTTAATTAGAGGAATTCAGAGATAACAGTGGAGTCCCATCTCAAGAAGTGAGAGAGAAGAATATGTTCCCTTTCTCTTCTGGTGCAACTCTTCTTTCTAGGGAACAACTTTCTAGCAATGTTATTGGTTCACAAAGTTACTGCATTAAAGGAGCCTTTGACCTCCCAGGTTCACAATGTAATGGTCCCAGTCACAAAGATATGGACATTCATTGTCTCAGTCTTAACTGGAGACTAACTTCTAGTCCAACAAAAAAAATGGCCGGCCATGGGGATAGGATCAAACTGTAAATTTGACTCAAGAGTCCACATTTGTAAACTTTTATAGTGGAAGGTATGGGGGTAACAAAGATAAATTATAGAAGACATTGTGAGCTGAGCAGCCATACCAATAGGTATATGGTACTTAATCCCAAACTAAATGTTTACACCCTACTTTCTTAACTTTATTAACAAAACCATTTTTTTCTGGCAACCTAAGTTTGAAGTTCTTTCATATCATGGAAGTCATCTTTCTTATATTTTTTTCATTTTTCCTTCCAACTAATGACCTATAGGCTATATTTTCAAAATTACCTCTTTTCAATCCTATCACTACTGACATGAATCCAGTTTACCCCACTGTATCTTTATCTAAACTATTCCACTATCTTACTACAGGTCCTCCTACCTCTAGACTTGATCCACTCCAGGGCTGAATCTAGTGGGTTGGAAAACAGCAAAAATACCAGAGAAGCAGAGAAGAGCAAAATCATCTCTGTGTAAAAATGAATCATCATAAAGTTGTAACATTAAGCACAATGGGAGGCCACTGCAAGATTTTAGGCACAAGAGTGATTTCAGATGGGAGGAAAATGGAATCAGGGAGAGCAGTAATGAAAATAACATTGGTGGTTTGAATTGGGTAGATATTAATGGAACTCACTTAATTATGTCATTCCCTATTTCAAAGTCTTTTAATGCTTTCCTATGACCTATAGAATAAAACAAATTTTTTAACATGGCTCCAAATATCCCTTTTCAGTTTTCTTTCCCATCATTCCATTATGTACCCAACATTACAGCCACACCAAATTTCTCATAACGTTTGAGCTCATCATTTATTTTTCACCTTTTTAGATTCATGATCATAAAGTTCACACAGCCTGAAATGCCTTTCTCAACATTCTATGCTAGGACAAACCCTACTCATGCCAAGGCCAATGCCTATGTCAAACCATCTAAGTTTTCCATTATTACATCCAACATTAACTCCTTAGCCTTCTGCAATATCAGGGCTTTGTGTATATCTCAAATCCAGTACTTTTAACACAGTAATAATTGGCAGTTAATCCTTTATCTATCTCGATGTTTACTCCTTGAGCGAAGAAAGTATTATTTATCATGTACCCCTTCAGCTCTGCCTGACATACTTACAGTAGATATTCAAAAAAAGCCCTAACTGAATGAATATACAGAACTAAAAGACAGGAATATAAACATCCTTTCCTCCTAAACTAGAATAAGAGCTTTTAAAAGGCAGAAAATGTTTTATGTGTGTATTATCTTTGCATTTTACTCAGTAAAAGTGAATACAAGAAATGCTTGGTTGTGTTAGTAGAATATTAAAATTAAATTAATTATGAACTATTTTATGATAAAAAGACAACCATTTGTATCATCACAGTATCAGAAAAGCATGAGAAATTCAAGGAGAATTAAATATCCCAGATTTATCGCTCACATTTTATCTGATTTTCCTTACTTATTAACAAAAACATAAAATTCTATGGAGGAAGTTATAAAAATCCGGTACAGAAAACCTAAAATCTTTGTATGATTGTTGGCAAGAGTATGGCCATAACTTGCGGAATAATAAACAATAAACATCTTAAATATGAAATGTAGAAATAAAACAAATACTGAGGTGGTATCAACAGTTATATAAATATTCATGTAACATATTTGACTAGAAAGATCTGAATCATCAGCTATCCACATAAAATTTAAAGAAGAAATCAATTTTAAAGAAAGTGGAAATGATTAAGATCAAAGTCTAAACATCATTACTGTCCTGGGAAGAGCAGCTTAAACTTCGAAAGAAGGCTATTTTTAAAGAAATCTTTTCAGTAATATTTATAGCAAAATTACATATAGATCTTAGAGCTATGATATAAGTGGCTTTCTCTTCTAATTTAACTATAATAATAAGTGATTAAAACAATTTCCATAGCAACCTCTTGTATAATGATACACAATACTCATGAAATAAAGAATATGCTTTTAAAGAAACAAACAAAAACGAACAAAATGCATGGTTTTTGTATTTTGAAGGGAATAAATTCTTAAGGAAAAGACATTTCAGAGTTTATATCCACATTTTGTGAATTTATTATTCTACTGATAAAAAATCTGTGCATACAAAATGCAAATATTTCAGGGTAATATATGAAACAAATATGAAGCAATACAGCAAAACATGAATAACATAGGGAAAATTCGTGTGCTTTAGAATCTGAAGATATATTATTTTTAACAATCTCTGGATAAATGTAAATAAAGAAATAGAGGCTTTCTTACCAAAAAAAGTGAAGCACATAATTTTTCCCAATGCTACTGTTTTTGTTTTGTTTGGTTTTGGTTTTTTGCTTCTACAGAAGCAAGGAAGACAATGCATCTTTTAACATTTATTAAGATAATAAATAGGACAATTCCAAATCCAAACATGTGAATATTTCATGAAGAAGGCGTGAGAATGGGGATAGCTGAAATGCTACATTTGTCTTCATACTCGATCTTCCTTTGAAGGTAAACAGTTGCTTTAAATTCTTGCCTATATTTTGCAAAATACATGTTAAGTATATTTTGTTTTCCAAATCAAGCGTGCCATACAGACAGTTACAGACATAAAAAGTTCCACATGAACGTCACAGAATATATAATATGTTTTAAATAAATTTTAACTTAGTCCAGACCTTAGAATTCCATGTAGAAGAGTCGTTCCTTGTAGAAGACTCTTGTACAGATCTTTTCTTTTTTCTTTCAATTTTTTTTTTAACTTCTGAGACCAAAATGCTCATGTAACTATGGCAACATGATGATATCTTTTAACTATTTTGTTTATGCTTTTTTGGCTGAGTAGGCAATCTCCATGTTCCTGAAATTCTCTCCAGCATTTTATATTCACTGGAGTGGTACTAACTGATGAAGAAAGAGTCTAAAAGCAGCTGTCTTCCACCCACATTTCAACCAAACCAAACACACAATTTCTTCTACAGATGTTTGTTTTTTTCCTAAACTAGCGTGTTTCAAAAACAATTGCCACCACATTTAATACATGAACATTTTCTACCAAAACAAACAAAAATACCTATATCTATGCATAAAACACAAGAAAGGAGGTAGAGCTCACTGAAGTTTTTGACATTAGTGAAAATGTCAACACAATTATTGGCAAGGATTTTACAAAGACTAGCAATAAAAAAAAAACTGTTATCTACACATTTACTACTTGAAATTCATGACATATATCCTTATGGTAAAAGATGCCTCAGTCCAAATACCCATTGCAATGCTAAATATTGTTCTACCCCCCACCCCAAATATCTGGCAGAATTAGTAACAATACAATGTGGCAATTTATTCACTGGATGTTAACACTTTTGAAGGACAAAAAGAATTAATAGAAAGAACTTTAAAAATGTAGAACTTGTTTCTCCCTCACTTTTAAAAATTAAATAAAAGAAGAGCTGCTATAATAGTCTCATTTGTGAAAAAAGATGAATCAGTCAGTTAACCCAACCATTAGGAAATAGTCACTAAATAATATTTGTACAGCATTTTTACAGAATGTAAAAGTTTGAAAAGCTGAATTTTGAACCAGAAATACTGAATTTCTAAAGGATGTTATTTTTAATAGGCTATTTCTTAGAGTAGTCTTAGGTTCACAATAAAATTGAGGGAAAAGTACAAACAGATGTCCCATATGCTCCCTATCTCCACACATGCATACCTTCAACCATTATCAACATCCCCCACCAGAGTGGAATATTTGTTACAAATGGTGAACCACACTGCCATGTCATCATCATACAGAGTCTACAGTTTACATTAGGGTGTGCTCATGGTGTTACACCTTATGTGAGTTTGAACAAATTTATGACATGTATGCACCATTATAGTTTCATACAGAGTAGTTACACTGCCCTATAAATCTCGTGCTCTGCCTGTTCATCCCTGTCTCTCCTGCAACCCCAGGCAATCACTGATCTTTTTTACTGTCTCTATAGTTTTAGCCTTTCCAGAACGTCATGTAGTTGGAACCATAGATTATGCAGCCATTTTAGAATGGTTTCTTTTATGTCATACCACGCATTTCAAGCTCTTCCATGTCTTTTCATGGCTTGATAGCTCATTTCTCTTCAGCACTGAATAATATTCCACTGACTGGATGTGCCACAGCTTATACGTTCATCCACTGAAGGACATCTTGGTTGCTTCTAAGGTTGGACAATTATGAATAAAGTTTCCACAAACACCTGTGTGAAATTTTTTGTGTGGACACGTTTTCAACTCCTTTGGATAAGTACAAAGAAGAACAATTGCTGTATCAAGAGGTAAGATATGGTTTAGTACTGTAGGTAAGAAACCACCAAACTATCTTTCAAAGGGGCTGTAATCATTTTGCATTCTCAGTAGCAATGAATCAGAGTTCCTGTTGTTCCACATCCTCTTCAGCATTTGTTGTTGTAAGGGATGTGAATTTTGGCCATTCTAATAATTGTGTAGTGATAATTTCATTATTTCAATTTGCATTTCTTCAATAACATATGCTATGAAGCATCTTTTCATTTGTTTATCTATCTACATACATTCTTCGGTAAGATGTCTGTTAAGGTCTTTTCCCTGTTATTTAATTGGATTGTTTTCTCACTGTTGAGTTTTAAATCTTTGTGTATTTTGGATAGCAGTCCTTTACCAGGCACATCTTTTGCAAATCTGTGGTTTTTTTTCCCATTCTATTGACAGTGCCTTTTACAGAGTAGAGATTTTAAATTTAAATTAATTTCAGCTTATGAATTCTTTCACAAATCATGTCTGTGATACTGTGTCTAAAAAGTCACTGCCAAACACATGGTCATCTAGATTTTCTCCTATGTTATTTTCTAGTTTTATAGTTTTGCATTTTACATTTAAGTCTATGATACACTTTGAGTTAATTTTTGTGAAGGATGTAAGATTTGTGTTTAGATGCACTTTTTTGACTGTGGATGTCCAGTTGTTCTAACACCATTTGTTGAAAAGACTACTTTTTCTACATTGCAGCCTTTACTCCTTTGTAAAAGATCAGTTGACTGTATTTATACCAGTCAATTCTGGGGTTCTGTCTTCTGCTCTATTGATCTATTTGCCTTTTTTCCCCCAATACCACACTTTATTAATTACTGTAGCTGTATAACAGTAAGTCTTAAAGTCAGGTAGCGTCCCTCTTCCAACTCTGTTCTTCTTTAATATTATGTTGGCTATTTGCCTCTCCGTATAACTTTAGAATCAGTTTGTGAATATCCACAAAATAACTTGGTGGGATTCTAAGATTACATTGAATCTATAGATAAAATTGGGAAGAACTGACATTTTGATAGTATTGAGTCTTTGTATCCATGAACATGGAATATTTCTCCATTTATTTAGTTATTCTTTGATTAATTCCATCAGAGTTTGTAGATCTCTTCATATAGATCTTATATATATTTTATAAGATTCACACTGAAGTATTTCATTTTTGGGTGTGCTTATGTATGTAAATGATGTGTTATTAATTTCAAATTCCACTCATTTGGTCCTGGTATATAGGAACAAAATTAACTTTTTTTTACATTTATTTTTTGTAATTTACATTCAAGTTAGTTAGCATATAGTGCAACAATGATTTCAGGAGTAGATTCCTTAATGCCCCTTACCCATTTAGCCCATATCCTCTCCCACAAACCCTCCAGTAACCCTCTGTTTGTTCTCCAAGTTTAAGAGTCTCTTATGTTTTGTCCCCCTCCCTGTTTGTATATTACTTTTGCTTCCCTTCCTGCACTCCAACATTTATAGCATTTATAGCAGCACTATCAACAATAGCCAAAGTATGGAAAGAGCCCAAGTGTCCATCAATGGATGAATGGATATAGAATATGTGGTATATATGCACAATGGAGTATTACTCAGCAATCAAAAAGAATGAAATCTTGCCATTTGCAACTACGTGGATGGAACTAGAGGGTATTATGCTAAGCGAAGTTAGTCAGTCAGAGAAAGACAAATATCATATGACTTCACTCATATGAGGACTTTAAGATACAAAACACAATTTTTTATACAATTAAGCTTGCTTGTATCCTGCAAGGATGATAGATGATCATATATATATAGATGATCATGTCATCTAAAAACAAGTTTTATTTCCTCCTTCCTAAACTGCACACTTTTTATTTCCTTTCCTTGTTTTATTATGTAAGCTAGGACTTCCAGTATATTTAAAAGGTGTGGTAAGAGAATACATCCTTGCCTTGTTCCTGATCTTAATAGTGAAGCTTTTAGTTTTTAACCAATAAGTATGTTAGCATTAAGTTTTTTACAGATGTTCTTTATCAAGCTGAGGAGGTTCTCTTCTAGTCCTAGTTTATTGAGAGTTTTTCATTATGAATGGTGTTGGGGTTTTTTTTATGATTTTTGTGTACACATGGTTTTTCATGCTTTTTCTGCATGTATTGATATGTGATTTTTCTTCTTTAGTTTATTGATATGACAGATTACATAAACTGATTTTTGAATGTTGAAACAGCTTTACACACTCAGGATATATCCAACCCGGCCATGGTGTATAATTCTTTTCATGCATTATTGGATACAACTTGTTAACACTTCATTGAGGATTTTTACATCTATGTTCATGAAAGGTATTGATCTATAGTTTTCTTTTCCTGAAATATCTTTATCTTGTTTTGGTGTCAGGGTAATGGAGGCCTCACAAGATGATTTAGGAAATATTTCCTCTGCTTCTATCTTCTGAAAGAGATTGTAGAGAACTGGTGTAATTTCTTCCCTAAATTGTTGATGGAATTCACCAGTGAACCCATTTAGGCCAGGTGCTTTTTGTTTGGAAAATTATTAATTATGAATAAAGTTTCTTTAATAGGTACAGGCTTATTCAGAAATTCTAATTTTGTTCATGCATTGTTCCCCCAATCTCCTTGAGCATCTTTATGATGGCTATTTTGAATATTTTGTCAGGTCATTCATATATTCCATTTCTTTAGAGTTGGTTTCTGGAGATTTATTTTATACTTTTGTTGTGCCATTTTTCAGTTTCTTCATGTTCCTTATAACTTGGTGTGTTGGTGTCTGTGTATTTGAAAAAATAGCATTTATTTAAATATTTATAGAATGGTTTTGCACAGGGAAAATTCCTTCACCAATCTGCCTGGCTCCAGTTTCTCTAAGCCTTTCAATTCTTTTCTATGGATATGTCTTCTCTGGACTTCTGCCTACCAATTCTTAATCAGAGGGGTTCGCCACTTTCTTTTTTTTTACAAGTCTGTAATCTCTTACTCCCTCTGGTGTCTGCCTGTTTTTCTGTGGGTCCTGTAAAACAGCAGTAGGCTGCTCCACTCTTTTGTTGTTGTTCTCAGCTGCCCCTCAGACATCTAGGGTAAGCCAGATCCCATCAGCATTCTGAGTTGAGCTAGTCAGAAATCAGATTCTTAGGCAGTTCCTCCAAAAGCTAGAATACTGGTTATATACATTTCATTCTTCTCTTTCTCCCTTGAGGAAGAAGCCACTGAATTGTATGGCCCTCTGTATGCTGTACCACAGTAGAAAATGCTATTGTCCTGTCAGCATTCTGAGACAGGTGAAACAGAAGCCAGTCCTTAAGCAGCTTCCCCCAAAGTCAGATTATTGGATATGTGGTCCAGTCTCCTATTTTCTTTTCCAGGGAGAAAACAGGATCTGGGTGTTTCCTCATCACGTGGTACTGTGCCACGGAGAGGGACTATAATGAGATGGTGCCAGAAATGTCCTATCAGCATAAATGCAGCCAGTTTCATGCTTACATGGGGTGCAGGAATCTTTTAATTGGTTTCTGAATTTCTCATAAAGGAAATTAGTTCATATACTGCCATTGAACCTTTGTTTCTATACAAGGAAAGTAGGTCAGGGGCTTCCTATTCCACCATCTTGCTTACCTCACTCCCAATCATGCTTCCCTTTTTGGATATGTTTATATTAGGTTCAGTACTAAGTTGTGTTTATTTTTTTAATTTCACTTTTTATATCACATTTGCTTTCACAAGATGACATAATTTGTAAAGATAACTCACATGGATCATCATTTCCAGTCTCTTTTATGAGTTACATAAAGGTTTTTGCTGCATTTTATCTACAGAATTTTCATATTCTTTACAGCCAATTAATCCTGTAAACTATTTGGAACTTACATTTTTGATAAATGGCTTCAAAGCTCATGAAAACATTTCATTGTGTAGGTTTTTAAAATAGATTAGAAAAGTTATTTTGAATTCTTTTAAGTGTACAGATGTAAGAGTTTCTATAGATGACATAATACTGTTTTCAGCAAAAAAGAAGCATTATAATGATGGAAAGTTTTTCAAAAATTCTTTCCATAGAATAAGTTTCTTTCAATAAGTCTTTTCCTCACTAAGTTACTTACATTTTATAAATAATGTAAGCTTAGTTATATTACAGTCATTTGTAGTTTCATCAAATTAAACAGCAAACTTCTCATGACAGTGAGGATATGAGATTTCCCAGAGAGTATGCTTTTCATCTTTTGCTATTAAAAATCACAAGGAGACTTTTGAATATTTATCATTATGTTTGGTAAAATTTTGTGGGATATTTGATTATCAGTTGATGTTTGGTAAAATTTTGTGCAATACTTGATTGAGTATCAATTTAATCTAAATACTACTGAATGAAATGTGATGTCTTCATGTTCTGGATATTTAGTTTTAAATATATCACATACCTTAGATTCATAGTATGTACTGTTTCAAGACTACTTATCATAGTCTTTCTGATAATCAGGTATTTTTAGATGACTTGTTGCCAGAATTACTTTATAACTAGTTTTGTTAATGGCAAAGGGCTAAGAGTAGAAATCTTTGGCTCTTTTCTTCTTTCTGTTTTCCTGGGTTAACTTTCCTATTACTTCCACACTACAATTTCTTTAAGTCACTTATTTTAGGATGACTGGTTCAGATAACACAAAACCAAGCATTCTTAAAAATTCACTAAACCAGATATTGTCTAAGTGTAATAAAATAAATAGTGAAGATACACCTATTAAATCCTGTTCTTCATGGGATATCGTCTTCGCTCAGATAGTTCTTGGAACTAAAAGGACATGTGACAATCTAACAAAGGCACCAGTTGAGGGAACCAGTCTCAATCTATACAGTAATACTAATAAAGCTTATTTTTTTATTAAAGTTAAAACAAAATAAAAATACAAAAAAAATCCTAATATGTCATTCCAACAACACCCGAAGATACCCATACCCATCCCATTTTGGAGATTTTTCACATTTGTGTAATGTCAAACTAAACAGCTTACTTGGTCAGACAATCAGATAGTACTGTACTATAGTATATACTATATATACTATAGTATACTACTATAGTATATATAGTATAGAATAGTTGGTTTTTCAAATAACCAAATTTGTTGATATGAGTCTTTTCTGATATACCAGGAGAATAAATGAAAATGACTGTTTTTTTAAAAAGCCCAGTGAAACATACTATTGTATTTAAGGTAATGGTATTATTAAAAGTGTTTATTTCACCATACCCTCAGTACCCATGGTATTACAGATACTGTGTGAATCATATAAATTTTCAAATTTCTCTTTTGGCATTTGTGGTTAGAAAGCATTTGATGCTATCCATGTATGTATTAATATTTTTCCTTGTTTCATTTTAAATTTTGCACTGGTATTTTCTTTTTCTTGATTTCTTCAGTTCATGTTTTGTACTAAATGCAGTAAAGCACCTCAAATCTTTTTTGAAATGGGTAGAAGTTATTAGAAGAAAAACAATAAGCAGATACCACCTAAATAAATAAAATGAATTTCCTTCTAACTTTGTAAAAGTTTTACAATATGAGTAAGATGCAGAAATCTAAGACAAGTATTCATGAAAGGCTTCCAACTCTGAGGTCCTTGTGTTGAATTACAACTGCGAGCAATATATTTTTTAAGTGTTTATTAAAGAAAAAGAAAGCACAAAGCTTCAGGAAAGTAAAATGCATTAGGGACTTGAGGAGAGACAAATCAGAATGTTTGCGCTTCCAGGGTCTTTGCTTCAAGTGTAAAACTTTTTTTTTTTTCCTAGAAACACTAAAAAAATAAATGAATTAATTAAGATGAACTGACTTGAAATATAAACGTCAGCTAGAAGGGAACTGAACCTCAACCCTGAAGTCAAGCCACAAACTCTTTGAATTTCTTTCATGCTCACAGTGATCCCACCATAATAAAAAAATGGAAATGTTGTAGCCTGCCTATAAAATCTGTAATTATGGAAACACTCTAACTAGTATTCCCTATTTTTACGAATGACTACAATTAACAAGTCATTGCAAGTGCATCTACCAAAACTTTTTGATCTGCATGAAATCTGACACGGAACATTTTAGCTTAGTAATCCAAAGTTTCAAGGGCAGAAAATGATTGCTTTTTCTTTCTTGCAAAGATTTCAGTGGCTCAACATGTTGGAGTATGTAATTTCAAAATAATCAAGCAGTTGTAAATAAAATAGATTTCAATGAAGCCTGTGTTCTGCAGTTTAATACTAAAATAAGTAAGAATTTCTCTCTAGGTTAACTCAAGCAGAAATCAATGATGGGAAAAACTGTAAGAGAAACACGTACCAGTGATCTTCTGTGCATAAAACCAAAAAAATTACCAAAACAATGAAGACAAGGATTTAGATAAATAAGAGAGACATAATAATGATATTCATACTATCTTGTCTGACAAAAAAAAAAAGGAAGAGAGATAACGAAATGGCAAATTTTCAAAAGCTGAAAGCCTAAATGGCAACGTGAATGCTTCCAAATTAAATATCCTGGAAGGGTGGAAATTCTAGTTTTCAAATCTGCTAGACAAAGAAATTCTAAGAGCAAGCTGTTCTCACTGAAGCACATTAAAATGAAGATGAGACCAAGTAAATATTTATAGGAACATGAAACAGCCTTGCCATTGTAAAGAAAGGTGCCAAATGTTACTGGACATATAAAAGTTGGTGAATAGGTTCAAGTTTCACATGAAGTTTTCCATCTCCAAGGGAGTGACTGAGAACTACCAACGACTATATTTGGGAGAAGAAAGCCATCAAGTCATTTTTGCCCAAAGGCATCCAGAGTCACCACAGTAGGTTCTTGTGAGTCAAACAAAGGATATGAGGCTTTATTTGGTGTACAAAGGGAAAAGCTACAATAAGAATATTTCCATGAAATATTGGATAAATATGGATAAAAATGTAAACTGGAGTGGTTTAAAATGTGTTTCTTAAACATAAACCAAGTTCATTTTTAATTTAAAAAAATAAAAAATAAAATGTGTTTCAAAGTCATAGATGGAAGGGAAAACATTTTATAAGCTGGGTTTTTTTTCCCTCCAAGCTGACTCCTCTAGACCAATAGCATGGCTCACTTCCTTCCACTCAAGGATTAGCAAATGGATATTACATTCCACCCATAAGAGCCTGTGTGATTCTTAGAGAAAACAGGTGCAATTCAGCTCCACCACCAACTATGTGACTTCAGGCCAGCTTCTTGTCCTCTTGGGAGTCTCTTCTATATATATTAGTAAAATGGGAAAGACAAAGTAAGGATTTTTGTAAAGATTTTTGGAAGATTTCCTGGCACATAGGAAGCATTTACTACAAGTTAAAGAGAAAACAAAAACAAAAAACAAATAAATTCAGTGGAAAAATAACAGAATAATATGAACATTGTAAGAAAATATTTCAAAACTTTGAGAAGAGTTAAAAATTAGTTTAAAAATATAACTTTCTCAAGGAGAAATTATGAAGCAAATAAAACAAATGAGTTAATGTTTCCTTAAAAAAAAAAAAGCCATACAAGACCCAGATGAATTTTTAGGCAAGAAGCAAATTCTACCAAGCTTTAAAGGAGCCCAGTGAAACATACTATTGTATTTAAGGTAATGGTATTATTAAAAGTGTTTATTTCACCATAACCAACCTTTAAATACATTTTTAAAAAAAGAAACAAAAGTTCTAATCATAAAATCTGATAAACCAAAGAACTTTTAAAAATCCTAAGAGCCTAATTTATTTGCCTAAGCATTTAATACAGATAGGGAAAATGGAGTCTTACAGAATAAGAAAGCTTCACTCGTTTGGGAAGAGTTAGAAAAATCAAGACAGAAATCCTAATCTGGATATGAAGAACCCGAACAAATTTGGGAAAGTATATTACTGATAGTTTAGGGAGCCAAACGGAGAGAAAGCTCTTAACTCCTCATCATGTTTACAGTGTTCCTCATTTCTTTTAATAAATGCTCCGACTGATGTCCACAGCACAGTGAACTTGAACACAGGTAACTCATATACAGTGTACAGTTCTCCAGTATGCTATATCAGGACCCCCTGTGTTGGTTCCCAAGTGTGCCAAATACCTTTCTCTTGCCAGTCCAGAGCGCCTCTCGACTCTTCTCATTCTCCAGTTTGTCCTACTAAAGTGAAGTGTGCTACACACATTAATATGCATCTTTGGTTTCCTGTTAGGTCCAAATAGTGAGTAGTCAGAAGTAACATGACCTTAGGGTAACTATTCTTGGATGTTGCATAATCCCTTCTGTTTCCCTACACCTTGACTACATTTTTGCAGACTGGCTCTTTATTAAACTCACCTTGGATTAATCTGAGTATGCCATCTGTTTTCTACTTTTGAACTTGCTTATTCCTATTAAACTTATTACTATGATTTCATGATTAAACATTAGGTGTTAGAATAAAATATGGATTCAAAAACAGAAGAGGAGAATGCTTGAAAAACTGAATTGAGTGCTTTGGAAAAACTCAAAGCTAAATCAATAACAATACTATTGTTAAATTAGTTAAGGATGTGCAACTATACAAAGACAAAAATAATAAAGACATTGAAGGATTTTACCCTCAGATTGCTTCCCAAGGGTCTTTAGATTCTAAAGCTCCAACTGAAAGATCCCTTTACTAGATACCACAGACAATGAATTATGAGTGTGACTTACACCCAAAGACCAAATAGAAGCAAATCTGCAAACTATTTTCTCAGAGAAAAACCATGGCCTTATCTTATTTGGTAATGATGGCTAAAAAAAGGTATGATGGAAAATGATATATACATATCTTTAACATCTTAATTCACATGAATATACCTGTGAACAGGCATAAGACAAATTTTAACACACATTTCTAGTCAGAATACAAAACAGCAATAATTGGAAACTTTTTCTTAATATGAAAAACATCTTTTTTAAAGTAATAAAAGATTAAAAATAATTTTCAGAAAAAAGCAGTAAGTTACTGCCTTTAATATTCAAAGAGATTATACAAATTGAAAACACTAAAATTCAAAAATACGTGAACAAAATAGTACTAATGGAAGACAACATAGGAAAATATGTTTAGCCTTGCTAGCAAAGATATGCAAATTTAAATATCAATGCTAATTGTTTTTGTTCATTCAACTAGCAATAAACAGTTTGATAAAATATAATGCTATTTGTAGGCAAAGCAGAAGGGAAACTGGCATTCTCACATGTTACTGGTAAAAGTAGTCCTTTTGTCCATTTATTCTACACTTTTTTTTAGGTATCTGAGATTAAAACATCTCAACCCTCATTCTCTTCTCAGATTCCTTTCCTCTTCCCCTATAACTGAGTCTTTTCATATTCATCAAAACTCAACTCAAAGGTGCCTTCTTCGGGGCACCTGGGTGGCGCAGTCGGTTAAGCGTCCGACTTCAGTCAGGTCACGATCTCGCGGTCCATGAGTTCGAGCCCCGCGTCAGGCTCTGGGCTGATGGCTCAGAGCCTAGAGCCTGTTTCCGATTCTGTGTCTCCCTCTCTCTCTGCCCCTCCCCCGTTCATGCTCTGTCTCTCTCTGTCCCAAAAATAAATAAACGTTAAAAAAAAATTAAAAAAAAAAAAAGGTGCCTTCTTCAAGAACCATCACATCCTTGGAATTACTTTAAAATACTGTCTTTATGCCCATGAAGTAACTCATAAAAACTCCTTTTAATATGAAACATTATCTTAATATGAACCTTTTGCTCATCTCTCCTTTCCATAGACCTTTATAGCCTAGTGACTACTGGACTAATAAGAAAAGTGAAAACAGTGAATTGTTTATATCCTTAGCATGGTACATATTTCCCCAGCACATAATTAATACTTAATAACTATATACATATATATAACATGTATACATACATGTACATATATATATACATGTATACATATATATATACATATACAACATATATACATATATATACACATATAACATATATATTATACATATAACATAAACACACACACAAGTTGAAATAAATACAAAGCAAATAAATGAATGGATGAATAAATCAACATGAAGTATGGAAACAATGTCAAGGATTATTCCAAGTCACTGTGTAGTACTTAAACATAAATTATCTTGGGAAGCTCACCTGAAGTGGACCATTTCTGTCCTAGAGGATAGGGGCTATTATGGTTCACATGAACAAACATCCCTATCTCCTTCTGCCATAAACCCTTTCTATCTGACTCAAAAGTCAGTAGTATATCCTTGAGAGCAACAAACAGTCAGTGGCTTGGTGAAGAGTGGAACCGGAGCAGAACTTAGATCATGACGAATGAACCCAACAAGTCTTGAGAATAGTTATTTATCTCAAGTCATGGCCAAGAGTTCCACGGGTGGAGTCTAAGATCAGGAGAGTCACAGCATCATTAAGTTCAGATATTTCAAGTCATCCACTTCAAACAGGTCTCGTAATAATGACACACACAATATGCTCTAAGTAGAGAAAAGGAAGAAACAGTACAGCAAAAAAAGTGCATAAAATTCAATTTCTGAGGAAGGATATCCTTTATTAACTGCAATAAACAGCCTCAGGAAGACAAGGGGGCCCATAGCTATCACGTGGAGGAGTCAGAGGAAACACTATCCAATGGCTGAGAAAAGAAAAGGGATAAACAGAAAACAGGAGAATATATATGAAAAAAAATGTTACTTTCCTGTTTTGCCTAGGATTGATCCTTATACCCTCTTTTCCCTTGGTTCTTGTTGCCCTTAGTAAATCCGAAGATTTCTTTTAAAAATATTGGAATTATTTATATACTTCTTGGCCATGAATTTTAGGACATTCTGAAGTGAAAAAAAAAACGTCTTGGCAGTACCCATTCCCCCCCCCCCCACCACGATTTCCTGGAAATTGCATCATAAAATAGAAAACCACAAAGTGAACTGTTTTTACCCATATGAAGAATATTATAATTCAGAGTTGAATCTGGACTTAAGGGCTTTGTATTAAAGTTACGAAAAATAACGACAGAAAGGCTAAGTCAGTAAAACTAAAATCATAAAGTCATAAAATGTAGTCATTTAAATCATAAATTAAACTTCAATAACCACAGATTGGTGACAGACATTTAAAACACTGATTACAGAATATACTGTAAGACATATAAGAATCAGCAGACACTGCAAATTTACCACGTCATAAATGTGTCCTAAAACTAACATACTATCATGCTGCCACCGCTCCTACTACTTGTAAGAATGATGATGGTAATCACCCAACACCACTTCATTGAAACTAACTTAATTTATAATTTAGAAGGAACTTGGGAGACTTTCTTTCAATCAAAAGAAGTCTGAGTTGATGCCTTTTTCAGATAATGTTTCGAAAAAAAAAACGGACATTCAAAACATGACATTAGTCCATTAACCTTAGAGAGCTACCTTAATTAAAGTGAATACTGAATGTATTTCTATTATTGTTTTGGTAATGGTGATGAGAGTGGTGACGTCTGGACTAATAAACTGCTTGATACACTTGTAGCGAACACAGCATAATGTATAAATTCAGTAAGTTTTACACCTGTGAAACTAATGTAACATTATGTGTCAAGTACATTCAAATAAACACGTTATTTAATTAATTAATTAATTAATTTAAAAACTGCTTGAAAAGCAAAGTCTGAACTGCCATTTTTTCCTCTTCATTTTTCTCCTAAGCAGAGATGGTCTGAATTAGATCAAATAAGGGCAACCACCAAAGGGAAAGGGAAGTTGCCTGAAATTGTGTCCGTTTCAGATAAATGATGCAACTAGGGGTAATGTGCATTTCAAACAAGTAAATTCCCCCATAAATGAGAAGGAGCGGTACATATTCCCTAAAAGTAGCAGTTATCAAAAAAATGTTATAATGTAAAGTTAAGGGCAAAATTCGAACATAAAATGGCATATACTTGATTACAGTTATGAATCCATGTAAATATATGGACAACAGATACTGTTATATAATAATGTAGGCTTATCAATATTTTTCCTGTTTTTTCTACTGAACTATAATATTTTTAGAAGATGAAAAACAACTGCCACCAACTTTCACGAGAAAACTTTATAAGAGAATTTTTAACAGCATTATGAAAATCGAAGTCTTATGTCAGCTGTAACTATGTGATTAACCTACGCAAGGACAATGAAACTAAATAAATAGGTAGATAAAAGGCAGAAATTATTCACCAAATAGCAATGAGTGAAAGAGCTGTACCATTTCATTTGAGAGGTTAAAAAAATCCATTAAAGTAATTCAAAATGTTAATAGTTATTTTACATATGAGTAAAATGAGTCTTGTGAATAAAACCAAGCAAATACACATAGCTTAGAAAATCATCTTTACAAGCAAAGGGGACTCCAACTGTAATATGGAAAATTTTTTATCTAGCAGTAGGTGTGACAAAGTGTAGTGTAGCAAAGTGTTGACAAATACACAAAACATACAGCTATTATTACTGATAAGAGTAACTCAAAAGCAGGGATAATAATATATTTTAGCATATATGTTAAAATATTAATTCTTTTCTAAAAGGGAAAGATCATATGTTATCATACCCCCTTAAGGCTCTGTTTTTTTAGCCAATTCTATTACATAGTGAAAAAAACCCTGCAGTTTCCATTTTTTCATTGTCATTAAAATCAGTCCTATGTTCTTCCTTCCACTGGGTAATGACTTTCTACCATTAAAATGGATCTATTGTTTAAATGATGATATTAAATTTTTATAGAATTCCTTGTATTGGGAAAGCTCTATAACATGAAAAATGTGATTACTGTACAACCTACTGATGAAAATTAGTATAATTAATCTATTTCAAAAACTAGCAGCTTTTAAATTAAAATAAAACAAGACTTGAGTTGTTTGGATTCAATTAAATCCTGAATTTCAAGTTACTATTTCATTTCATGTGTTACTTGCCTAGACTCAAGTGAAGAAAGAAAGGAGACACAGTCTTCCAATAGGCAGTGAATATATATACAAAATCTGTATGAGTTTAGGACAGGAACAGATACCAAAACACATCAAGTATGACTTGATATAATAATACATAATTGCATCAACAGGTATACTGTTGCTAAAGAAATGTGGATACTTGGGATAAATAATACTACCGTTACTGACACTGTCCAATATATGCAACAACTTAAATAGCACACAGTAGAACTTTGCTGCAATTCTCCCAGACAGATGAAGACAATTTTTTCCCAGTTAATATATTCAGTGCCTGACACTCTTTCAATTTTGCTTAAATTAGGTTATTTTTTATTTGTCCTTATGCTATCTTCTTTCCTTTATCGATCCCATTATTTATTGTAGGAATAGAGAATGCAGATTCTTGAGGAGTTTCCTGTCCTTAAATACTACACAGCTCTGAAAAGTCACTCTCAGTGTGTAAAACATTATTTTCAGATGGCCCAGGGGCATTTTTGCACACTGTACTGCTATAAACAAGACCTATATTTAAGAGCTGCCTTATCATTCTTGCTGCTTGGTGAGCAGGGATGTAGGAGAGAGAAGAATTCTTCTGGGGGTGAGGCTGAGGGTCATCTCTACTACTCTAATAATACATGTATCTAAACCCATGAATTTGAAAATGTGTAGACAGAAAGAGATCATTCTCAGAGAGTAAAGGGCACTATACCCAATTACATGAAGATTTTAAATATGAAAGTCAAAAAAACATTTTTATAATTCACACTAAAAATATAATACGCATGTTAATACTTTCTGAGCTTAAGATCATTTCAAGCAACATTTATAAGCCTAACGCTATCTGGTGCATTGGGGATAGAGCACTCACTGTCTGGCGGAGAAAACAGGTAACCTAACAATTAATTGCAATATATATAAATAAAATAAATATAAATATTAATATTAAAAGGGCCTGCATACATGGACAACTTAGGATCTTAAAATCATACAGATTGCAATAAAACCCACTGTCATGGAATCCAGGCCTAAACTGAGAAGAGGGACCTGGACTTACCACAGGCTAATATATCTAAAGTCTAATTTTGACATAGACAGTGATAAAACTTTTGCTAAATTCCGGGAATTTAGCATAGCATAACTGCATAGCACAGTTCCATAACTGCATAGCACAGTTTTTAAAGTTTTCTTTTTGATAGCCTTACTTGAGCATGAGCACTTGGTATAAAATACAGCGTCCTGTACTTATTTTGTTTTACTATTTATTTAACGCTTACAGCAACCCTATGAATAAAGTATTATTGACTCACATGTGTTACTGGAAAGACTTCATGCCATGTGTTTTATGTACATTCATGTTCAGTCACAACAATAACTCTAAATTGATTTTAACATCCCCATTACTCAAATTAGGAAACTAAGTTTAAGAAAGTTACAGGAGATTAGAAATACAGTACGTGTCAGGAATGCAACTGGAATGTAGGTGCTTGGCTCCAACTCCAACTAGTCCCCTAGCTCCCCGCTGACTCCAACCTGCCATGCCAGCTTGAGATCTCTCCCTTCTCCCTGCCATAGATCTTACGGTCTAGACAAATCACACCTTGTCACATTCTATCATCTGCTTTCTTTGCACCTAGGGACCTTATCGGCCTTTACAGTGGTTCCAATTTTACTCTTTGACAGAGTCCAGTTCACATTTCCTGCCTTCCCCAATACCTTCAAAACAATTCATCATTCTGGCTTCTAGAGCATTGTGTTTACCCTTTTACCAAAGCATCTCCGTGGTGTAACTTGTATTACAGTATGTGATGACAATCTGAACTCTTGGGCTGAGAACTCCTGGGAGAGCCAAGAACAGTGTCTTAGTCATCTTTCTGGTGCATAAAATGGATCATGACACCCACTTTGGTGATTAGTAAGGTCTACTGGCTGTATGCCAGTTCACACGTAAGGTCTCACACATCGTGGACATGACCTCTTTTTCTGCACTTCTTCAAGTATCCTACTCTCTAGAACCGACAAATCACTTGACGCTTCTCCCAGAGATGACTCCAAGACTTTGCTTTGCTCACATTTGTTCCTCTCTACGCATTGTACCATTCCCTTTCCAGCCCTAATATTAACCTATAAAATTCAACTTTTAAGATTCAACCTTTCAAGATTCAACATTATTGTTGCCTCATTCAGGAAACGTCCTTGTAATGCTAATTATGTAATTTTACTTCTCTGTATTCAATTCTAATGGTATTTGTTAAATACATCATAAACGGCCTACACTGTGATGATTATAAGCATTCTAGAGAAAACAAGCATGTTATTCTCCTAATCACCCCCAGTTAAAGCACAAAACTTTGCGACAGTAAACATTTGATATTATCTTGGTTTAATTGGAATTCCTTGAGTTATAAGACTACTGTCTAATATAATTAATTAATTCTTCTGCCTATATTCCCCCTCTATTTTGCACTTGCATACACTCTAGTAAGAATTACATTGAATTACATTATAATCACGTGTATAAGTTCCAAAGCAGGGAGGAAGTTGGCCAACTTTAATGGTTGACACTGTTCAATATGTGCAACAGAAATACCACATGAACATAATATAATTCTGCCAGGAAAACAAAGGTTATGCTTTTAAAATTAATGTACTCAGTGCATGATTCTATCTGGGTAATCACCTAAAATTAGGTCAGCTTTTATTTGTTTTTATTCCCTCTCCTTTCCCCTATAGATCCCATTTCTATATATTGAAGTATAAAAACAAATTAAGTCAGAGACTACTGGAAATGTTCATCTAAGCACTATTTGGGGAGATAATGTTTTAGACATCATATTTGAAATATTCTTTCCCTAACTGGCAGTGGTTGGAGCCAATCAACTTTATTATTATAACTTTGGTAGCAAGACCACACCTATGGTAGATATGGCTGCACCAGATTGCCTTGGCCCAATACCATAAAACATCTAACGGATCAGCCTCCCTCTAATTCTGATTGCACAATCCCAAAAATAACCCTGTGATTGTGATTATTATTTAGCTTCCAGTGCTGTTCTGTCTACAGGAAAAAAGTTTCTAATAACCAAATTCCTCATTTTAAATTTTACATACACAGATAGAACTCACAGATTCTGCATGTTCTAATCATTTTGTCCTTCCTAAAATAATTTATACCATAAATCAATAAATTAGTCTTTTCAGTTTTAAACAATTTCATGAGCTTCATTAACATGAGGACAGCTTCTGAGTCTGTCCTCAGAAAAGGGAGTCAGTTTTACAGGCCAAGGACTACCTCCCAGACTATGGCAGGAAATAAGTGCTATTATCTTCAGGGTCTGATAGTTGCCAACTGATCTGCAAGACTGTAATGTTAATAGGTTAAAATTATTATTTTTAAAATTACCAAATCATAGTACTTTTAGTGTATTTTTAAATGATAATGCTTATGATTTTACTATGGCAAGGATCATATACTTATGACATTTGTATAAAAGTAGTCTTTAGTAATATACTCCACTGTATGAAGTTTTATTTTGTTTCATTTTGTTTGAGAGGGAAAGTAGAGACAGAAAATATGGAAGATCCAAATATTTTAACTCCCAATAGTGATTCCCAAAATCAAATACCAACTCAGCTATCAGAAATCACAGATGTGCACTTAAAAGATAAACCTAAGACATTTTTTTTAACTAGAAACCAAGACTGCAGAGAATGCATATATTGTATATATCATATATAAAAATGGGAATATAAAAATGCTTTTAGTTGTTATTTTACTTTTAAACTTACTTTGCCCAAGCTCCTCCTATACTGTATCAGTTCAATGTTTACCTGTATTTACTGCTATACAAAATATTCATTTTAATGATTTGAAAATGTTGGTATATACAACAGTAATTTTAAAAGTTCTTGTAAATACCAAACAGAAAAACTGAAGAAAAAAAATAATGGTATGAAGGAATTTATGTTTAATTAGAGTAGCTTGTGAGGAACCTCTATTCCTTTTTTCTCGTATTTTCACGAGCAGACTTTTGATCAAAAAATAGTAATAGCTTCATTCTGTACCTTCCATGTTTACATGAGAAGGACAGAAACTCATCTCATTGGTGAGTTTAAGAGAACACACAGAACATGCCCAGCTCACCTCCTTTTCCTCAGTTCAGTTCTACCTATAGAGGAGATGTATTAAGGCCTGTTTTTATCCATTCTCCTACGGCAGAGGACTGTGGATGTCTGTCCAGCTGTTCTGGTGGCTGGGAAGGTATAAATGTCTAATTCAGAGATGAACTCCATTTTATCTGTACATGTATGTAATGCATGTTCTCCAATTCAGCCTCTACTGCTGATAAAGCTGGTACTTTGATCTCCATCTGTCTGGCACCTGTGTCTGTCTCTCAGATGTTTCCAAATTCTGGAGTTGTCATTAATGTGATTTACCCAACCTCAAAAAACCCAACAGGGCAGTCTGACAAAATAGAAGTAGAGCTCTACACAGATGGAATAGTGTCAGCTGCCTATTCTTATTCATTCAGTCAGTAAATACTTATTGAACACTGACTACCTGTAAGGTACTGTCTAGGCATAGGAATATGGCAAGGAAAAAAACCAAAACCCAGCATCTTAGGAAACCCACATCAAGCTACAGGTAAATCAGTGGGCAAATAGGAAAAGGAACACATCTGTGTTTTCTTTTTCATGGATTTCAGAGTACAAATTACAGCATTTCAATATATTGACTACAACAAAAAATAGTAAAAAGTAGATATAAAACTGATATAAAACTCAAGATAGTCAAACATTTTGATTTACAAAAACAGCAATTGTCATAGGGTTGAGTCTAAGAATTAATTTCACAAAAACAAGCAGGCAAATTCCATCTTCTTGGAACCACTGAAATCTGAAATAAATCTGAAATCTGAAATCTTGGAACCACTTGGAAAATCTGAAATAAATTTAACTTACTTAATGATTACAAAGAGAAATTTTAATTTAAAATAAGTTTTAAAATAGATAGATACATAGAAAGAAAGAAAGAAAGAAAGAAAGAAAGAAAGAAAGAAAGAAAGAAAGAGAATAGAGTTTCATGTGGGAATACCACTTTTATGAACTGATTGGATCTTCTCAATTCTGAGTAATAGTATCATTTCCCCATGACAAACTAACAGAAGGAGCATCAGTTTTCTTTTAATACAACTAAATATTAAAGATTAAATATCAAAAGGAGCACTGATTTACTTTTAATATAATTGAATATCAAGGATTAATATTAATAACAACACTTATCCCTTCTAAAGTGCTTCTCATATTTGAAGTACTTTACAAATATCAATTCTGAAAAATCATTAATAGTGTCAATCCAAGATAGTGAATATTCACGTTTCAAACCATCCATATCCGCAATGCTTTATCCATCTGAAAGCAGGAGACTTTACTAAAATTTTGACAAACTGTTAACTACCAGCTAACAAAGACACAAAATGCAACACTTTCCTGTACTTAGAAAAAATTACAATCACTAGGATCCTATCAGGAAAGAGGTGGAATTTTCCCAACTTGGCTGAGAGCTGTTCTGCCCCCCAGGAAATAAACAAAATTCTTTAAATTGTATACTTAATAAAGAACTATTTAAAGTTAGAGAGTGAAGGTCAATAGAGGAAAAGGAATGGATCAGTGGGAATGGGGAAGAAAGGCCGTCATGGGGCGGCTACCCCAGCGGAGTTGAAGTCGGCCTGTAGAGCAGAGCAAGGAGGCCCCTATACAGCCAGAGGTGTGCCCACCACCCCACCAAGGCTCCTCTGTCACTGCATCTGCCTCTGTTTATACACGCTGTGAGCAGGCATGCTAGTTTATTACAAATCTCTCTCAACTTCAAGAGTTGGCAAAATAAATAGGATATAAGATGATTTCCTGAAAAGCAGTAAGAAATTTTACAAAATATCATGCAGCTACTTCTTTAGATTATTTTTCATCTCTGAAATCTCAGTTGGAAATGCAGTCTTGAAGACTCTAGCATGATGATAACATCTCAGAAAAAAGAAATGATACTTTTAAAATAAGCGCATTTTACAGAAACTTGTGGCACATCCTAACCTCTCGTTTTTCCTTTCTGCATCTCTAACTGAGATGGTTTAATAGTACATTTTCACAATACTCTGTTGCCAAGTGAGAGCTCCGGTGTAGTTCAAATACCCAGATCTATGCTTATCAAGGTTTGCTGAGGTTTTACTGGTTACTCTTTCTAGTAATGAATGAACTTCAACATTTAAAATATACCATTCTACGCAGTTACTTTCAGTTATTTTTAATCACAGCATTCAAATGAAGCTGAGTCAAAATAAATACTACGGTTCAGGTAACTAATAGTTGGGTCATATTTCAGAGTGATCTGAGGATAAACTAATGTTTTTGTTTTTGTTTTTGTTTAATGACAAATTTAAGTCATTGTAAACCTCAATAGAAATTTTAAGACTTTCTAGAAAAGATTTGAGGCTGGGAGATCAAATTTAATCTATAGGAAAAAATTAATTACCTATGTTTATAACTTAAGTAGGTCATATAGCAACCTAGATGGCGTCAATAGGCATTATGGAATTTTGAGTATTATTCTCATAAACATAATTTCTCTCTCTTAATATTCTTCGACATGCTTACCAACTGAGATGCTTTATATTCTGACTTTTAAACTCTCAAGAATATGCAGTCTTTGTTTTAAAATCCAGTAGAGACAATAGCAAATGGAAAGCAAATGACGTAGCCTTCAGATGTACAAAACTTACAGACATACTCAACTAGCGGAGCTTGGGTCTTTCTGGGACACTCTTATATGAGGCAATTTCTAGATGTGTAAATGAGTGAAAAGCATTTCTGAAATAACATTTTCAAATATAGTATAGATCAAGAAAACAATAGCATAGTTCTTACAACAAATACACTAACAGAGAAATGTAAAATACCTGACTATTTGACATTTAAGAAAAAGACTTCCAACCAGCTTAGTAACATTGGAATGCTGATATCCAAGTTCATTAATGAATCGAGCTCAGCAATCACTTATTAAGGGCTTACCATGTACAAGGCACTGCGCTTGGCACTTAGAGGAAGCAAAAGCAAATAAAACTTCCCTTTCTCACATGTATTATGATTAGGGCAGATGCCAAAGCTTGCACCAAGTGAGCCCATTTACTTCCAAAGCTGTTTCCAGCTCAAATTTTTTCCAGTCTCCCAGCAATACTCACTTACAGGATGTTGTTGTTGTTTTTCTGGGAAAAGGACTTTCCCCACCCTTGTTTTTGTGTCTCATTTTATTCCTATTTTTAATTTATGCCATCTTGTTGTATTTTATGCACTCTAACTTGCCTTAAGACCATTCTAGAATGAGGCAGGGTATAAAGAAACAAACAAAAAACAAATGCAGAAAAATAAAATAAAGTCAGGACACTTCAGGATACTCTTTAAAGTCAAATCTTAAATGTCAAACTCTTCCTCAGCCTGCATATTGACCTTCGAATCAGAATATCTAGATTTTATTTTTTTAATGTTTATCCATTTTTGAAAGAAAGAATGTGAGTGGGACATGGGCAGGAAGAGAAAGAGGGGGCCAGAGAATACAAAGTGGGTTCTATGCCCACAGTCAGAGAGCCTCATGTAGTTTCAAACCCACGAACTATGAGATCATGACCTGAGCTGAAGTCAACTGCTTAACCAACTGAGCCACCCAGGAGCCCCAGCATGTATAGATTTTAATGCTACCTCAACATATATGAAATTTTAGGCAGATTCTGACTTTCACTAAGCCTCAGTTTTATCATCTGTAAGTAAGGGTAAAAACAGCCATGTCACGGGATTTTGGCTGCATATTACAGAGTAATTGATTGTAAGAGGTATTTAACAAAAATCAATTTTATTTTCTTCCTTGCAAACTCATTAGCTGTCTATTATACTAATACTGCAAATAAAATGTCAGTCAACAACATATCATGCCTTGATAGCAAAAACAGAACAAATATAAAATCAGAACACATAAAATAATGAAGACACTAAAACCAGCAAATTCAAGATAAAACTTATTTTAAAATCCTGAACATTTTCTTAAAGTTGCTACATCAATTTCAAATACTTTGCAAAATGAAACAAAGGTATGTTTTTAAGAAATAAAAAATGGTCCCCTACTTTCTCTAAATTTTCTGCTTCTTAGTCAGGAGACATACATGATCCCCCAAAGGGTACATTTAAAAAAATGCAGATGAACATGTTCCTATTGCATTACTTTTGAAATATCATCAACAAACATTTTTATATAAAAACAGTCTAGCTGGATTACAAAATAGGATTGAAGATTTCCTTGAAATAAAAAAAAAAATCCTGAGATAGCAATAACAATTTTCACTTGTGAAGAACTCTTTCAGGCAATTCCCCCCCAGATTGATTTATATACTTTAAACAGCCCTTATCAAAATCTCAGCAGGGTTTTGTTGTTGTTGTTAAACTTGACAAGCTGAGTCTAAAATGTATATGGAAATTCAAAGAACTCAGAATATCCAAAACAATTTTTAAAAGAAGTAAAAATTTGGAGTACTTACACAATCTGGCTTCAAAACTTAATATAAAGCTGCAGTAATTAAAACAGTGGTACTGGTATAAAGATAGACATAGAAATCACTGAAACAGATGAGAAAGTACAGAAATATGCCCTTAATGTGTATTGTTAACTGATTTTTTTACAATAGAGCCAAGGCAATTTAAGGATAAAGGGTGGTCTTTTCAACAGATGACCCCTCCACATCCTGTGTAAAAATTAACACAGAATGGATCAGATCTCAGTATGATAACTAAAACTATAAAACTTCAAAAAAAATATAGAAAATTTTTGTGATCTTAGATTAGGCAATAACTTCTTACAAAAAAACACCAAAAAATAATCCATAAAGAAAAGAACTTGATAAATTGGGCTTAATCAAAATTAAAATATTTGCTCCCAAAACACCATTAAGAAAACATCACTTGCTAGGAGAAAATTTGTGAAAATCATTATCTGATAAAGGACTTGTATCTAGAATATATAAAGAACACTTACAACTTAGCAAAAAGGCCAACAACCCAGTTAAAAAATGGGCAAGAGACTGAATAAACAATCTGAGAAAAAAAATACTAGTAGCCAATGACTCTCATTAGTCACTAAGAAAATGCAAATTAAAACTACAATGAGATACCATTACATACCCACCAGAATGGCTCTTCTCAAAAAGACTGAAAATAACAGAAGCTGACAAGGATAAGGAAAAACTGTGATCTTCATACATTTCTGATGGCAATGTAAAACACACACACTCAAAAAGACACAACACAACAAAACAAAACAAAGACCACTTTTAAAAACAGTTGCAGTTTAGTAGTTTCTTAATGGATAAACACAGACTTATCAGTGAACCTATATTCATGCTCCTAGAAAACTATCTATATGTCCATACAAAGACTTATACACAGATGTTCATAGCAGCATTACTCAAACACAGAAAGCAATCCAAATGTCTGTCAGATGGTAAACTGATAAAATTTGATCCATATAATATGTCTCAGCAAAAAAAAGGGAAAAAAAACTTCTAAACACACTACAACATTGGTCAATCTCAAAAACATTATGCTAATTTAAAGAAGAAAGATACAAAAGATTATATAATGTAAGATTCTGTTTACAAAAATTTTCTAGGAAAGGCGAATCTGTGAACGCAGAATGCAGACCAGCAGTTGCCTAGCAGGGAATAGTAGCAGGGCTTCACCACAAATGAACATGAGGGAATTTGGCGGGGAGAGGTAGTTTTAGAACCGGATCTGGTGATGATTACACAAATCTGAATATATCAAAATCATTGAATTATACAAATGCAATGGGTGATTTTTATTGCATGAAAATTATACTTCATTAAAACTGTAAAGATAAAACAATAAAACAACCAGCAACACAGTATGCAAAGTTCTAAATCAGAGCTATAAACCACTTTGCAATGATTAATCAATGAATTATTAGTCTGAGATATTTAACCCAAAGAAGAGGGCAAAGTGGAAATATAACTGTTTTCCAAACACTTGATGTATTTGTAAAATATGATGTATTTGTATACATATGAAATATGCCCTTCAGAGGACAACTAAGACTAATGGATCTTAATTAGACTAAGTTACAAGAGTCCAAACACAAATCAATATATTCTAGAAGTCTCTAAATACAAGAGCCAAAGTTTCTAAAAAAATAAGAGCTATCCAAAACTGATAGGTTGCTTGCTCCATGAGTCAGCCTATTGTTGTTACTAATACTGTTTGAAATGGTTAATTAATCAACTCAGGATTATGAGATCATGACCTGAGCTGAAATCAAGAGTCAGACATTTAACAACTAAGCCACCCAGGTGCCCCATCATTTTACTCTTTAAAGAGATGAGATATTAAATATGGTAAGAAGATGTAGTTCAATTGGCCAGCTATCCGTTTGCTCTTGGTTATGTATGAATGTGTTTCACCGTGTATGTGTGTGTGTTCAATTAGCTTTGTTTCTTTTTCAAACAATTTAAGATGATCATCTCAATAAACAAAATGCATTTGACAAAATCTAACACCTTTCCATGTTAAAAACACTCAGAAAAACTAGAATTAGAAAGAAACTTCCTGAACCTGCTAAAAGGCACCTACAAAACACATACACAGACACATACACACAGTTTGCAACATACTTGATGGTGAAAGATAAAATGCTTTCCCTCTAAGATCAGAAAGAAGAATGAATGCCAGCTGTTGTCAGATCTATTTAACATGGTACTAGAGGTTCTAGCTAAGGCAATTACACACACACACACACACACACACACACAGAAAAGGTATAAAGTTTGGAAAAGAAGTAAATACATCTGTTTTTGTAAATGATATGATCTTGCATATATAAACCCTAAGGAATCCACAAAAAAAGTCTGTTAGAACTAGTAAACAAGTTCAGTAGGGTAGCAGGACACAAGATCAACACACAAAAGTGAACTGTATTTTTTATACAAGCAATAGTATCAGAATAAAATACTTAGAAATAAACTCATCAAAATAAATACAAGACTTGTACACTGCAAAATACTAAATATCACTGAAAAAAATCACAGAAGATCTGAATAAATGGAAAGAAATCTAATGTTTGCGGATTTGAAGACTAATATTTTTAAGATGGAATATTCCCAAAGTGATCTACAGATCTAATACAATCCTTATCAAAATCCTAGCTGTCTTTATTTTGTGGAAATAAGCAAGCTGATTCAAAAACTCATGGAAATGCCAAAAAAAAAAAATACTGCAAAAAGAACAAAGTTTCAGAACTCACACTTCCTGATTTCAAAATTTACTACCAAGCTACGTAATCAAGCCAATGTACTACCACCATAAAGGCAGACATATACAGGCTCCACACTGAGCATGGAGCCTGCTTAAGATTCTCTCTCTCTCTGTCTCTCTCTCTCTCTTCTCCCCCACCCCCGCTCCCTTTCCCTTGATCGTGCTCTCTCTCTCTAAAATTAAAAAGAAAAATTTAAAACACAGACATATAGATCATGGAATACAATTGAAAGTACAAAAATAAACCTTTACATTTAAGGTCAGTTGATTTTTGACAAGGAAAGACAATTCAGTGATAATAGTATTTTCAACATATGGAGCTGGATCCACTGGATATCCAAATGCAAAAGAATATGGTAGGATACATAAAATTTAGTTCAAACAGAACCACAGACCTAAATGTAAGAGCTAAAACTATAAAATTATTTGAAGAACACATAGGGTAAATCTTTGTGACCCTGAATTAGATATGGCATCAAAAGCACAAGTAACATAAGAAAAAACAGATAAACTGGACTGCGTCAAACTTAAAATTCTGTTCTTCAAAGGACATCATAAAGAAACTGAAACGCTAACCCACAGAAATAAAGTTAATATTTGCAAATTATGTATATGATAAAAGACTAGTATCTAAAATATGTAATGAATTCTTACAAATTCAACAATAAAAGACATACAACCTAATTTTTTTTATGTGAGCACAAGATTTAAGAAGCAATTCCTCCAAAGAAGGAATGGTCAATACCAACACATTAATGGTCATTAGGGAAATGGAAGTCAAAAATACAACAAAAATACCACTTCACACCTATAAGAAGGCTAAAATACAAACTATATAACATAGCACTGTATGTTAACTACACTGGAATTAAAAAAATAAAATTAAATAAAAATTTCAAAAAAAGACTGTAATAAGTGAAACCCTCCTATACTGCTGGTAGCATTCTGACACAGTATATCCACTTTGAAATAGTGTTTGGCTCAAAATGTTAAACACAGATATTGTGCAACTCCAAACTATATACCTAAGAGAACTACAAACATATGTCCACTACAAAAAAAAACCTAGGAATGTTCATTGCTACATTAGTCATAATAAGCCAAAAAGTAGAAATAATCAGAAACCATTCAGTAACAATGAAATTGATCAAGGATCTATTATAGGAAGATGTATAGGATAAGAAAATGAGTCACAGAGATTTCATTCCAACAGGGGAAGACAGAAAATACTGAAACAAACAAACAAGATAATTATAGGTGATAATAAGGGCCATGAAGGAAAACATAGTGATGTGACAGAGAAAAACTATTAAAGGCTCACATTAAACAAGGTAGTCAGGCAGAGTCTCTCTGGGGATTGGAACTAAAGAATAAAAAGGAAACAATCACATAAAAAGCGAGGAGGCATGCATGCCTGGCTGGGGAAACCGGAAGTGTAAGTGCCCTCAATGAGGAGACAACTTGGCATGTTTAAGAAACTGACAGAAGGCCGGTGTGTCTAAAACATAATATGTGAAGAAGAAAAGTGGCACGAGATAATGCTGCAGAAATAGACAAAAGTTAAATCAGTCAGAGCCTGGAGGCCGTAATAATGAATTTGTATTTTATCCTTCTTCCAACTGGAAGCCATGGGAACAGTTTAGGCAGAGTAGTGTCACTATCTGATTCACATTTTTAAAAGCCTGTTTTGTCCATCATGCTGATAATGGATTATAAGAGGACAATAACAGAAGGAGAAAGAACAAATAGGTGGTTCTATTGTAATCCAGGCAAGACACGGGAATTGTACCAAGACTAGGATTCTTTTTAGATAATTACATCCAGCACCTTAGTTTCTAACCTATTCTAAATATAGTGGATACTGTGAGGTGTTGCCCAAACTCACTTCTGGGATGAAAGACTTCTTTTCCAGCTACAGTCTTAGCTGAAGAGGCCTCCTGGAGCAGCCTTCGTTCAATGAACAGTGCAGTGGTATAAAGACTGGCCCCAGGCCTGAAGTAGGCCAACATGAAGGGCCATCCAGCTGCAGAGTTCCCCAAAAGGCACCTGGTGCCTTCATTGATACCACATCTCTGAGTTATGCTTCCTTTTGTTCCCTCCCAAAGGTTTTGATATCAAGAACATTCCTTCACCACTGTATTGTATGCTGATGTCCGTCTCCTCATCTGCTTCCCAGAAAGATCAATACGACACTCATTTAATAATACTCAAGACATGGTTCTCAGTTTACCTTCTAAAGATGGCAAATCTATAAATACTAATAAACATGAAATAATAACACACCATTTAAAAAATCCTAACAATGTAATTGTTTCACAAATTACGACATTTTTATGATAGTCCCTTAATTTTACATGTATTTTAAGTTCTTGTTTGTAAACACATTTCAATGTTACTCTAGCAAAGGCAACAGTAAAAAAGTATAAGTGGTAAAATAAACTGTACCATTAACCACTTTGAAGAACCTAAGAAAAAAGTGGACCAATTTCCCTAGGTGTCTTTTACTGTAGATAAGAAGATAAAGCATTATTTATCATTGCCATTATATTTGAAACATAGTATCTCACTCTATACTAATCAAAACTAAAATTCAATGGAGCACCATGTTTCTATTAGCCTGGAACATTATTTCCTACACTCAGAAAACATTCAAAATTTGCATATGCAATTTTTTTCTTCCAAAGGGTCACTCTCTGTATTTGCCAGGTATGTAATTTTGGAAACAATTTGATGTACACAAGAATAACATATAATCAAATTTCAATCATTCAGGACAGTAGAAGAAAAGTATCACTTAAATCTACCCCATTAACCCATCACATATAATCTTCTTGCCTATCAAACAATTTTCCAAGCCTGCTAAATATTCTGAGTTTTACCTTTTTCCTATGTCTTAAAGGTTCTAAAGCAACAGTGAAATGGCCAAAGGGCCGCAACATAAGGGAATTAAGTCAGAAGTAGCAACGTCCCTAAAAAATCCTCAAAGTATTCTATATCTTAAATAACTTAGAGTTTACTGTTGGTAGTGTTTGCAAAAAAATATTTAAAGGGTCTTTTCTCTGGAGTTTCAGCCCAGATCAGAATTTTATTGCCTTTGCCCAAGGCCATTTCAAGATTTCCAGCGCAAAAAGAAGGTATAGTGTGATCCTTAATGTGAGTTATGAAGATCAAAAGAGAGCAAAAGAAGATTTCAGAGATATAAAATCAGTAACAATCTTTACTAAATTTAGAAATATGTGTCCATATTTTCATTTTATGTTATAAAACAATTTGTACTGTGTTTTTGAAATGGTCAGGCAATAAGTAATGTATGACCATGAGTTCCTTGAGAATGGGAGATTTTATGTTCAGTGCGTCACATGGAGCCTAGAACACAGCACTCAACAAAAGAAACCAAAAAAGGAAAATCCTATAGCTCAGTGTTTCCACATATACAAATTTCCTGGACTAAAGGAGTGTATCTGAAAACCAAGTATAAAGAAATAAGTCAGTAAAAATCACATGACCACATGCAGTGTTTATTGTTCAATCTTCACAATAGCTTTATGAAATACTACCGGGAGAGAGGGACTGAGGTTCAGAGACAGTAAATAACATGCCCCAAATCATATGGCTACTAAGTTGCAGAGCTACGAATCAAACCCTTGCCTCACTAACTCAGTTCTCAGAGTTTTTCTATAGCTGCACCATCCAATACAGTAGTCACCAGCCATGTGTTCCTACTGAGCACTTGAAATGTTGCTAGTGTAAACTGAGTTGAACTTTAAGTGCAAAATACACACTGGATTTCAAAGGATATTGTTGGAAAAAGAATGTAAAATAATTCATCAGTAATTTTTATATAAACTACATGTTGATAATATTTTTGGATTTATTGGTTAATTGTACTATTAAAATTAGTTTCACTGTTTCTTCTTATATTGTTTTAATGTGGTTGCTCAAAAATTTTAAATTACCTATATGGCTTGCATTTTATTTCTATGTGGCAGCTTTATCTATAGGAAAAGGTAGACAATAGAGAAAATAACTTCCACTGGGAAATGACATTGAGGGAAGGGGGAGAAGTGATTTTTTACATTTTACTTTGTCTTTTTATTCTCATATACTCTTTGACTTTTTAAACATGAACATATAAAGAACAATTTACAATCCAACACACAGATTCTGTAATGGAGGTATCCAAAATACTGATGGCATGGCCAACTCTACCCATAACCTCAAGGACATTGTTATATTTAGGGTGTTAAGCTTCATCTTAAGGAAGAAAGAGAAATAAAGAAATTATGAAAAGCAACAAATATAGAGGAGAAGCATACCCAATAGCAACAGAACAAAAAAATTGGTGGCTGAATAAAATGTAGAGAAGAAAAGAAGAAGAAAGAAAAGGACATATGGAATAGCTACATCAGGTCTGTAAGCCAAGAAAAGACATTGTACCTTTATTCAAAAGATCTTGGAGAGTCACAGAAGGAAAGGGACATATCTGATCAGTAATTTACAAAGATAGCTTCCACTGTATAGAATGCAGGCACACTGCGGTGAAGTTGGGAATGTCAGGGAGAGAAACTAACATTTATTGAGTTCCACGCATTTGGTTAAGTGTTTTACCCACATTATTTAATTTGGTGTCATTATTTATAACTGAAAAAGATAAACAAAAATTAAGAAAACTTTCATGATGACCCAGTTGGCAATTTATCCTCAGAAACTGAAGGGAATAATAAAAATTCACACAAATAATTTGAGAAAAGGCAATAGGAAAGTCTGGATATAACATACCTTTATTTTTATTTAAATTTAAAAAATAATAAATTAAATAAAATATAATAAAAATAATAAATAATAAACTTAAAAAAAGTAAATTAAGTGATGATATTTTCTTGGGCCTATAGGAGTGCAAATGGATAGGGAACTTGAAAATAGTAAAAGAGAATTTGTAGTAGTCACAGAAACGAAAGGAATGGAGGGAACTAATCAAGAGGAAGCAGTAAAAGGACTAGTAAGAGGTACTGAACATCCATTAAATAATAGTAAAACTAGGTAAAATTTATTGAGCTCTTATTATGTACCAGCCACTGGCTGAATATTTTATATGCATTTTCTCATTTAATCCTCAAGACATCTAATTAGGTGAGTATAATTATATATCCCTATATTACATATGCAAATTAGAGACTAAGTAATTCGACCTTTCATCACAGAGGCATGATTCAAATCCACTTCTGTCTGTCACAAGCTATTTAACCAGGTCTCCAATGTCACTATAATGTCAACAATCTGAAATTCCATTCCGTTACAACATAAGAAGCCCTCATTTTAGAAATGAAGATATACTGAGACTTAAAGAGCTTGAAGTGACTAACTAAGATCTCAAAAATAGTTAATGTCACTGCCAGGTCTAAAATCTGTGTTTCAAAATTTAAGATCCAGAGAAACTATGATACATCTAGATAACAATATTATCCAGTGCTAAAAACTGAACTACTAAGCTATGAAAAGACATGGGAGAATCTTAAATGCATATTACTAAGTAAAAGAAATTATTCTAAAATAATTTATATGATATTCTGGAAAAGACAAAACTATGGGGAGAGTAAAAAGATCACTGGTTCCAGGTGTTTATGGGAAGGGATAAATAGGTGGGCACAAGGGACTTTTACGGTAGTTAAAACTACTCTGCGTGATACCATCATGGTAGATACATGTCATTATACATTTATCCAAACCCACAGAACATAGATTTCCAAAAGTCAACTCTAATATAAACTATGACGATTATAAATAACATCCAGTAGTTTCATCAATCTTAACAAATGTTAATTTTATTGTAATTCTAGTGGGAGATGTTGATAACGGGGGACGCACTTGAAGAGGCAGGAAATAAATGGGAAATGTGTGTACCTTCCCTTCTATTTTGCTGTGAACCTAAAACAGCTCTAAAAAAAATCTTACTTTAAGAGAAAAAAAATAGGGGACAATAAAAAGTGACAAGATAGGAAGAAAAGTTTTAAAATTTTCAGATGTAGTTTCAGTTGTGAAACTACATAATAAAATAACTCTTTTGAAAAATTATCTGGATACCTGTAATAGAGAGCTGAAATGGGTAATGATATTTATGAATCTATGTCTTATAACCCTGTAAGCTGCTCATGTCAACATAGTGTTTTGCATGGAGAAGAAATTAAATAAATATTTTCTTAAAGGAAAATAAGGAGAGAGAGGGTGGGATGAAAGGAAGGAAAGGGGAAGGAAAAAGGAGGAAATAAAAAGACACAGAAAGAGAGAGAAATGAAAGAAAGAACACAGTTTTCCACGAAAATGTTCCATTTCCTAAAAAGGTTGTGACCAAATTTTCTGAAATCCTCTGACTCAGAACTAACAAGGCATATAAGCCCAAATATTTGACTGCTTTAGGGTACTACCAAGTATGCTCCCAGATTTATAACAAGTTAATTGCCCTATTTTCCATACTCTTGCTCCTTATGGAATTTTCAGCCATTGCTTAGTGCTGGATACAGTAGACAGGTCACCTTTTATATAACAGAAATTTAATATGATTGCAACTTTTATATTGACTAGCACTGTATTACCAGGTGTATGGCTCCAGAAATGCCATTAATTTAACAAAATTAAATCTCTAGATTGTATATTCATCAGAAAACAATTATAAACTCTTTTATGAACAATGTAAGATATAACTAAATACGAAACAAACAAAAATATATCAGGAAAATTATCAAAGTTTCTATGTTTCTTTTCAAATTCCTTCAACTAGGTTATCTATTAATTATTAAAAACACTTATTTGTAATGGTTAATATTTGGAAAAAACATTTTAAGTAGTAAGGTCAGATTATTATCCGGGGGTGGGGGGAGTACTTTATAAGAACAAATAGAAGGAAAATTCTAAGATGCATAATCTTTATATAATTTAAATGAAGTCAGAAAGGATATGGGGCTAAAATATAACATTGCTTCACAGTTCTTGGTCAAACTACATCAACTCTGAAATTCCTACTTTGTACTAGCAATTCCTCTAATGTAATCTGTCTATCAATACTGGTATTAGCTAAATGGTTCCACATCTGGGTTTTACAGAAGTGGTAGGTACCCTGAAATTTAAAAATGACAATTTTGCAAAAGAACAGAGAAAGATGTAATAATGTATTCATTTTACAGTGTTTCTTGTCTCCCTATTCACCGTATGGAAATGCTCAGACATCTCAGTACAATGTGTCCTCCAATTATACCCAGTATTGTGGGCATGATAGAGGGTTCAGAATAGCTTCGGATAAATGGCTCAAGAGGTTAAATATTATATGTGTCAGGATCAAAACTCAGAGAAATACAGAAGTGGTTTAAAAAAAAAAACAAAGGAGTTATATGTTGATGTAGATTCTTTGGGTCATAGTATGCCAAAAACCTCTCCCTTAATGCCTTGTTTGTTTGATTACAATTCTGCTATCTTATCATTCAGCTTATCATTACAGAGTATCACTTGAAGGTATTGTTCTCAAAGCTATTTGGTGATGGTAACTTTTAAGTCAATTGAACTGACATTAATTGAGGGCTGACTTTGTGTGTATGGAACTAACCACAGGATAAAATCCATAACCTAATATAAAATTAAAACATAATTTTCAACTTACTAGTTATATGGCAAGATATGATTTAAAGTGACAACCTCTTATGACGATCTTTGATAGAAAAAGTTTTACCAAGAGTAGATTCTAATGTGTCAAATCTCTTTTGCCTTATATTAGGCAACAGCTGTGCTGTAGGTACAATCTGTTTTACCAATTCCTCTAATCTTCTAATATTTTGAGTTAGTGTATTTCTAAGTGTCTTTTTCATCCACACTTCTGCAACTTTTTTGAAACTTAAGGACAAGATTTTGTATTCATCCCATTAATTTTCATCTTCCTATTCTCACAACACTACACCAGAATCTTTCTTGGATCTCAATTCAGACATTCAACACAGTAGGTACCCTTTCTTAGTTTGTGTATTTTGCTCGATATGATAACCATACCAGGTAAGGTCAAACAAAGAGCTCTGTGATTCACTACTGTGTCAGTGAATCAATGTGCTTTACACACACTTCTGTTACCTGCTCCATTTCTAAAGTTCCCACAGAGTTGAGAGGGAGTTGAATCTTTTGTTATTAATAAGTAAAGGTAATATATCTGGTGTTGGTCAGCATTCATTTATTTATCCATTCATTTCTTCATTCATTCTTTTATGTATATATCTATCCATCATATATTATTTTTATATCATTTCAAAGGTAGAAGTGTTATGTAATATTTATAAAGTAGGATTGACTCTAAATATGAAAGGATACTGTAATAGTTAAAAGTTTACGTGTCAACTCTGCCAGGCCAGGGTACTCAACATATTTAGTTCAAATACCAGTCTAGACATCAGGCTGGAGGTAACTTTTAGATGAGATTAACATTTGAGTAAAAGCTAATTACCCTCCATTATGTGGGTGGACTTTATCCAATCTGTTGAAAGTCTTAAAGACAAAAAGACAGAGATGTCCTGAAGCAGAGGGAATTCTGCCTCCAAATTGCCTTCTGATTTAAACAGGAACATCAACTCTTCCCAGGATCTCCAGCCTGGATGTCTGCCCTGCAGATTTCAGACTTGTGAACCCCAATTTCTTAAAACAAAACTCTCTCTTCTCTCTCTCTTCCTCCCTCTACATACACACACACACACACACACACACACACACACACACACACACACACACACACATCCTATTGGTTCTGTTTCTCTGGGGAACCCTATCACAGGGACTGACATTCAAGGCAAGATTGGGAAGCTCTAAAGGGGGCATCTGCATCAGGTAGAAGGTAGTCTGGATGATGTCTATGATCTCTGCAATCATTATACTTTTCAGATGTCATATGGTTCATTGCTTAGATGGACTTATAAATCATTGGCTAAAACACAGACAGCTGAAACACAAAACTAAAAAAGGTATTGATCAAAAATAACTTTTATTACACTTATACAATGTTTCTTTCATATATCCATTATATTTGAACCCCCCCCCCCCGGCAGTCCTTTGCTACATACAGCTTACATTTTTAAGATAATTTCAAAGAAAAAAAAATTAAGATTAAAGAGGTACACTAGGGATGCCTGGGTGGTTCAGTCAGTTGAGCATCCAACTCTTGATTTCGGCTCAGGTCATGATCCTAGGGCCATGGATTGAGCCTGGCATTGGGTCCTGCACTGAGGGTGCCCTGCTTAAGATTCTCTTTTTCTCTGTCCCTTTTCCTAGCTTGCGCGCCCTCCCTCTCTCTCTAAAAAGAGGTACAACTATTACTTAAAGAAGAAATTTGGAATAAACTTCAGAAGTCTTTTCACTTTAGTTTCACTTCTTGTTTTACACAAGGAATGAATCCAATGCAACTGCACTGCTTTGGAGTGAACTCCACCCCCCCCCCCCCCCCCCCCCGCCACCCGCCCCTCCCCCGAATTCATATGTTGAAGCCCTAATCACAATGTGATGGTATTTGGAGATGATAGGTTTAGATGAGGTCACAGGAGTAGAGCCTCATGATGGGATTAGTGTCCTTGTAAGAGAGACAACAGATATCTCTCTCTCTCTCTCTCTCTCTTCCTCTTCCTCCCTCTCTCTCCCTCTCCCTCCCTCTCCATCTCTCTTTTTCTCCACCACGTGAGTATACAGTGAGAATGCAATCCAGGCTCTAACCAGAACCCAACCATATGGGCGCCCTAATCTTGGATCCAGCCTCCGGAATAGTGAGAAATAAATTTCTATCGCTTAAGCCACCCAGTCAGTCTGTGATATTTTTTATAGCAGCAAGAACTAACTAATACATGCACTTACACGCATTGGGTGCTATTGAATATTACAACCCACTCAGAGATTATACTAAGAAAATTTATTTAAACAACAAGTAAAATTGTACTAACCAGAGGAAGGTCACGTAATAACTGGAACTAAGACATGAGGCTACATCAGAATCGCCTGCAAAATTTATGAAAACAGACTGATTTATGACCCCACACCCACAGTGTATGATTCAACAAGTCTGGGCTGGAGCCCCAAAATTGGCATTTCTAACAGAAGTTCTCAGGTCATAATGCTGCTGAACCATATTTTGTAAATGATTAATACAGACTGATGAAAGGTATAAATCACAATCTATTAATAGCACCACAAGTGTATTTTAAACACACACACATACACAGAACATCAAACTGGGTTTCCAAAATTTTAACTCCGGGTATCCCAAGTGAGACATGTTTGCAAAAGGAAGTTTTGTTTGTTTGTTTGTTTGTTTTTTAATTTCACGTTTGTTTTAACAAGCATCAGGGTTAGGGAATTAATAGTCCAAAATTATCAAATTAGCAAAGAAAGTGTGTTTCATTCCTTTAACTAGTTACAACAGAAAAACTAGGTTAAGAAAATGTTATTTAGTACAGGGTCCTTTCAAGATTTTAATATGAGATACACAATTAAAATACCAAGTTTTTTTCCAAAGTGCACTAGTTGTCAGAAGATAGCTTGTTATTTTAAATGTTATTTGATATGTATCACTAAAATCCTATGGACATTACCCATTTACCTAGTAAGCCCTTTCTTCCTGGGCAGGATAAACATATACTAGCCTAACCCTAGGTAGAGGGAAACCAACATACACAGCAACAACATTATCAAGAAAAGCACGTAAGAATTTTAAAATGATCATCTAACAGAGAAAAACAACTGTTAGCCTTAAAAATAGTAAGCTTCAGTAATGTTTGTTCAGTGAAATTAATGGATGAGAGAGAGCTATTGTTTAAAATCTCAATAATAGGTTTATATATAATAAACAACATATATTACTTATATACATAATGATTTGTTATATATGTATATAAAGCTATAATAAGTGGCAATGAAAAGATGTTTGAGATACTACATGTTGTCTACAGGATGAACAACAAGTAAAATCAAGCTTGGGATGGGTAGGAATTGTAATCAACAGAATGTATAAATATATGAGATAAATATGAAGAAAGATAATAAAAAATCTGAATTCAATTCCTAGCTCTGCCAGTTTCTATGTGTAAACTGAGGCAAGTCACTTGATCTCTCCTGGTCTCTCTTCAACTAGAGAATGTCCCTGAAGAAATTTCCTGCTTGAAGCAGTAATGATACACCCAAGATGTCATGCACCTCTGCTTTTCCTTGGAATAGCTACCTGCTCTTTTTCCCCTGACAAAAGTGACTATCTAGATCTCCACCCCACAGTTATTTCTTAGAATGCCTAAGGAAAGACTCATACACTAAAAGCCAACCCAGTTTAGTGGAGTTCTATTAATGCATTTCCTTCAGATCTTTCCTAAATTCTAAGAAAAGTGGGTTATAAAATTAATATTAAAAATCTAGCATGTATTAAACCAAATTCATAGGCTATTTAGACAGAGTAATTTTGTGGAAGAATTACACTTTTATTATAATCTCTTATGTTTTACTATAACCCTTGATCTGTGCTAATAGTATTATAAATGTATTCCAGTTAATCCCAAAGATTTAATCAAAGGCAAAATTACTTGTGGTCTAGCTACAAACAAATGTTTATGTCTTAAAAGTATATTTTGTATACAGTTGAAGTTAGCTTATTAGAAAGATAGAAAATAATTGAATTTGCTATATATCAGCACATCAATTATTTGGGCTTTGATTCAAAACAAAGGAAGAAAAAAAGAGGAGAAAATGTGTCCTATAAATGTTTCAGTATCCACACAGTAAGTCTGAATAAATATAGTTGTTGTTTTTTTCTAAGTAGTATGGAGGATTTAGTAGTATTTCTCTCTTCAATTCAGTATGGGGAGGCAGAGTAGGTTTTCCTTATATACAAAGGAAAACGTAAAATTAAAAAGATAAAACAAAAAGCAAAATCAATAAATAACACAATGTTAAGAAGAAGTAACGTTTAAGAGGAAATCAAAGGAAGAGAGAGCAGCTAAAAAGACTGAAAGAAAGATAAAGGGCAAAGGATTTAAAAATTAAACAGAAGAGAAAAGATTAAAGAAGGAAAGGCAAAAGGCAATGCAGCAGGATTTAAGAAGCCCGTAAAAAGAAAAGACAAGCAGCGATGACAAAGGAATGGTAAGTACCAAAGCAAAGATACTCGAAGTAATGAAAAGAGAGAAAAAAAGAAAGTAAAATAAAAGCAGCTGTAAATTAATTTTAAATACAATATAGGGAAGATACAATATTAATGGGCTTTAAGTTGGTTTTTTTTTTCCATCTCTTTGGCTCTGTTATTGATAAAAAGTAAAATCCATCCTAACACACAGGAGATTGAGAACAGTATTTCCTATGTACAGGGACACAGCATGGATCAGTCCAAAGTGCCCTGCCTTTAGTAGGCTGTGTGACATTGCAGAAGGAACTCACCTTTCCTGTCCCACACTACATCTTTCAATTTCTACACTACATATTAAGGCAACTCCTACCTTATTTCTGATGCCCTTCGCTGAGTTAATGTTGTGACTTTATTTATAATCCATCACTGAGTCTGATTTGGGAAACCCCTAACTTATGGTTAAATAAAATGTGTCAGACAGGGAAAACTGAATTACAAATAGACTCACCTTTAAATAATCAAACACAACCTTTCTCAACAACCGTAGTACCACTGAGAGTTTCACAACTTTGAGAGGGCAATTTTAGTTATCATAGTAACTGATAAGACCCACTAATACTTCATAGGTAAGGGTGAGAGATTCTGGATGTCCTGCAACTTCCTGCGGGATATTCTTTTAGGTATGAACATGTTGATAATTATTTAAGCCTCCATAAGATCAGGGACCATAGGAGCTCAATGAATGTTCACTAAATGAGTAAATTAAGTATAAAGCAAATAAAACATCGTCATTCCAACCCAGCCCACCGTACTCCATTAATGTATGCTTATGTCTATGAAGGTGTAGAAATGCTTTCACTAAGTGAAAAATAAAGTATACTAATGTGATTCCTTTAAATTTATACAGCACCTTTTTTTCATTAGAACCTCTCTTCTAGCCATGTTAGGGTCAACGCAACATTAAATGGCAATGTAGCAGTAAATACTAAAATCATAAAGCTCTACAATGACTTTAAACAATTTTTTTAATGTTTATTTATTTTTGAAAGAGAGAGAGAGAGAGAGAGAGAGAGACAGAGCACAAGCAGGGAGAGGGCAGACAGAGAGGGAGACACAGAACCTGAAGCAGGCACCAGGCTCTGAGCTGTCAGCACAGAGGCAGATGTGAGGCTTGAACCCACAGACTGTGAGATCAGGACCTGAGCCAAAGTCTGACACTCAACTGACTGAGGCACACCCAGGTGCCCCAACAATGACTTTTTACTTATGTAAAAAATGATAAGTGAAATACAAATTACTATTGATTTCCATATATATTGCTATATAAAACAGTCTACACTATTTCTAAAATATAAAAACAAGTTAATGTATAACCACTTTGGAAGACAGCTTCGCAGTTTATTACAGTCTTACCATGCAACCCAGAAATTACACTCTAGGTATTTCCCTAAATGAGTTGAAAACTTATGTCCACCAAAAAATCTGCACAAGAATGTTTATACAAGCTTTGTAACTGCTGAAACTTGGAAGCAACCAATATGTCCTTCAACAAGTGAATGGATAAACAAACTGTTATACAACCATATAAGGGAATGTTATTCAACAATAACTAGAAATGAGATATCATAAGAAGCCATGAAAAGACCTGGGGAAACTTAAATGCATGGTGTGAAGTCAAAGCAATCAGTCTGAAAATGCTATATAACATATGATTTCAATTACATGATACTCTGTAAAAGGCAAAACTATAAAGATAACAAAAGATGAGTTGTCACCAGGGATTTGAAAGGGAGTGAGGGAGAGAGAGAATAGATAGAACACAAGGGATTTTTAGGGCAGTGAAATTATTGTGAATGACACTGTAATGATGGATAAATGACATCACGTATTTGTCAAAACTCACAGAAGTTTACCACACAAAATATGAAGCTGGATGTGAACTCTGGAATTTAGTTGCTATCAACTGTAGCAAATGTACCCCACTAATGCCAGATGTTAATGAAAGAAACTATTTTGGGGAGACGGAGTAAAAAAGGGAACTTTGTACTAAGTGCTCATTTCTTCTGAAAATCTAAAACTTCTCCAAAAACACAAAGCCTGTTAATTAAAAAAAAAAAAGAAATTAATAAATCAGTTTATGTGCTCATAACTCTTCAATGGAAAAACTGTATGAACAGACTCATACCATATGGCCCCCAAGCGCTTGTGCTTAAGTGTCCTGCTGTGTGTACGTCTCTAGAGAAAACTCAGTCTTAATCCACATCCTCACCTCAAATCACACTCTAGGGAGGTGGGGAACTAAGAGGCTGGGTGAAGTTAAATACTCTTATTGGGCCACAAGGCCTGGTCTCTGTCTTGGGATTTTTCATTATTCGAGAGTGTTTCTCACTCTTCTTCCATGTGTAACCAGATACTTCATATATCTCTGTCAAAAACGAAATGAGAATTTCCAGTTCAAAACAGAATGGACCACATGCATTTATCCCTTCTCCCTTCATAAACCATACAAAAATGACAGCTAAGCACTGTTCAACAAAGGAACAAATCTATGAGGATGGAACGTTCAACAGAGTAGACAATAGCAACAAATGTTAGAAGCTGGAAAACAAACGCATGAGTTTTGTTGAAAAAGCTGAATTTGCCTAACACTGGAGACAAGCCAAAAAGCTACCTGATCCATACGCAAAAGCCCAAAACTCTAGCTCTAGGTACACCTGGAATAAGACTAAAGACATTTAAGGGGCGCCTGGGTGGCTCAGTTGGTTAAGCATCCAACCTCGACTCAGGTCATGATCTCGCGGTCCGTGAGTTCAAGCCCTGCGTCGGGCTCTGGGCTGGGCTGATAGCTCGGAGCCTGGAGCCTGCTTCTGATTCTGTGTCTCCCTCTCTCTCTCTGCCCCTCCCCCGTTCATGCTCTGTCTCTCTCTGTCTCAAAAATAAAAAAAAATAAACGTTAAAAAAAAAGGCTGAAGACATTTAAGAAGAATTAGACTCTCTTGTTTCCTCTTTCCTAATTCCATGTAATCAGACAACACCTTATCCCTATGCCAAGCAGAAACTAATTTTACTGCCTGACTCATTTTATATTCATTAGTTTCTTTCTCATATTTTCTGAAAATGAATCCACTTATTTTACATCTTTTTTTGGGGGGGGGAAGGATGGAAATGGATAGAGAGAGAGAGAGAGAAAGGGAAGAAGGCAGGGAGGAGAAACAGAAGAAAGGAAGGACAGAGTCAGAAAATCAGTAAGACACAAAAATATTAAGAACTAGGATCAAAAACAACTTAGCTGTGTTCAATGATGAGGAGGGAAACAGTAGGAGATGGCATTTATCATTTAAGCAACAGCATACTAATACTGTCTTTGTGTTCTCAGGGTCCTAAAAGAAATAGTGGGATAAATCACAAAAATGCCTGCACCTTCTTTTTCCTTCCCATCACACCCCAAGTGAACTAAAGTGAAACGTCTTCAATAAATATGCATGTACTGATAGATGAATGGATAAAGAAGATGTCATGCAGATATACAGATGTACAGTGGAACACTACTCAACCATAAGAAAGGATATTTTTGCCATTTGTGACCACATGGATGGACCTAGAGGTTATGCTAAGTGAAATAAGTCACATTGAGAAAGACCTATGAGGTAAAATCTAAAAAACAAATCAACCAATAAATATGTATTTACAAACATTCATTCGCTTGCATGAAATTCTCTATAAAGAATCAGTACAGCCAAGAAAAGAATACTAAAAGCAATCAGTTATGAGATTATGTTGAGTTACATATGAAATAAGGAAAAAGAATAGCCTTAATCATTATTGGAACCTGGCCTTTAGAGAGGTCTAAAAAATTAAAGGAATGAAAGTAGTAAGGAAAAAGCAGTCATTTTCTCTTTAAGAATTACCTAGGGGTGACTGGATGGCTCAGTCAGTTAAACATTCGACTCTTTGATTTTGGCCTCATATCATGATCTCACAGTTTATGACATCTAACCCCATGTTGGGCTCTGCGTTGATAGCACACAACCTGTTTGGCATTCTCTCTCTCTCTCTCTCTCTCTCTCTCTGTCTGTCTCCCTCCCTCCCTCCGTCTGTTCCTCCTTCCCTCTCCCTCCCTCTCTCTCTTTCTTCCCCCCCAAAATAAATGAATAAATATTAAAAAAAGAAAAGAAAAGAATTACCTAATTTTTTAGCCCACAAAAGTCTTCTAAATAATGACCAAGGCATAAACTACGTTCTGCTGTTTTCTTCATTTTTATAGCTCACAAGCTCACTTAGGATAAGATAACCATCGATTATTTAAGATAGTAAAAAAAAAAAAAATATTCTCAGGCTGTCACTGGCCTAGTTAGAGAAAGAAACTGCTCTACACAAACCTTCTCTGACTCTAGTGGAGAATACTTTTCCCCCAAAAGAGAGGAGGGAAATAAAAGAGCAGACACTCGTGGGATTTATTCCACATATAATATAAAAGGGTTACTGTTCAAATCTACACATCACTGAAATGAAGTTTCCATTTTAATGCAAGAATCAGTTCAGTAAACATAGTCTAAGTCAGAGAATAATAACAGAAAGCTATAATGACCGACTCTGCAACAGGACAAAACATATTTAATTATCCAAAGTTTGAGATATAACTTTCTAGACAAATGATAAGATATTTTTTAAAGTAAATGTTACATATGACAGAAAAGCAGTTTCAATGGATGCACATATGATCCTGGTATATGGTAGCCAGGTGAGTCAATCATAAGACAAAGTTATCATGAAATAGAGTTAATAGGGTATAGGCTTAGGGTATGGCAGATGGAAGGTGTAACATATGAAAGAAGTTAAGCAGATTTTTTGAATTCTGATTTTCTGGGTGGTTCCCCTTGTCATATAATGAACTATTACATTTCATTTCTGAAGAACTGAAGAGATTAAAGCATTCATCTGTAGCTCATGAATTACTCTGAAAGCTATTCAGAATTTAAATGTTATAGCTGGTCTCTCATTTTTCATCGTCTAATAAATGAGTTTATGAATAAACAAATGAGTTCATATATTCCAAACAACAGATCATTCATGTTCCCCCAATTCCTTCATTTATTCAATGGATATTACTGATCTACAGAGGGTTGGGCTTTATACTAAACGGCAGCCTGAATGAGACTAACATTTTCTATGCCCCCATGGAATATACAAATCAGTAAGAACACAGGCATTAAACAAAGGTATTTGTTTGTTAATAGAACTATATAAATGAAATGAGCTGTGGAAAAGAACCAGAGAACAGGTGAGTGGGGAGTTACATCAGACAGCGAAGCCAGCAAAAGCTCCCGAAGAAGGCATCAGGTCCTAACCTAGGACCTGAGGTACCAGGAGCAGGCCAGGCATGTGGAAAAACTTTCCAAACAGTAGAAATAGCAAGTGCAAAGGTGCTGAGTCAGGAAGGGTTTCAGGAAGTGACAGAAAGCCATTGATGTCAGGCAGAGAAAGCAAGGAACACGGTGGCAAGAGATGAATTAGGGCTAGGGAGGAGGGCCTCTCCAAGCCAAGGTAAGCAGCTTATATTTTATTTCAAGTACACGTAAAGTCTTTCACATTAAGGAATGACGTGAGCTGATTTATATTTTGAGGAGAGCACCACACACCTGTGCTGTACAGAAAATAAATTAAATTTCTGGTGGAGGTTCTTAGCTGTTTGGTTGCCATGAAACTGTCTGTCAGTCCAGCCTATGCAGCTTTCCTCAGAATAATATTGTTAAATGCATAAAATAAAATACATAGAACTACAAAGAAAACTAATTATGTTCAAATTCAGTTCTATCCTGAATCTGCTGGAGGCAAAGGACCCAGGGTTAAAGACTCTTGCTGGTGGACACGAGAGAAAGGAAAGTGTTAGAAGGCTATTGCAGTAGAAATGGAAGAGATGGATAACTTTAAGAAAAAACCGGGATCTCTGGGTTGTCTATAAAGGTCTAAATATCTGAGTATAGATAAAACGTGTTTGTGTGAGGGTGTGTGTGTGTGTCATTCTCTTTAATCACTCAAACATCTATGAATGATCAGTTTGTTTAAAGAGGGACATTTTTGTCAAATGGGACCCAAAAATTGTAATTAGAGAGTTTTCCAATAGAAGTTATTCTTATGGGTAATCCTTCACTCCATAAGCATTGATTGATTACACTGATAAATAAGAACAAAAGCTAGAATTTATGGAGTTATGATTATTTGCTTATGTTTAGGATGCTTATTATGGTCCAGGTGCTAAGCAAAGTGTTTTATATTGCCATGCCTGGTTTAATTCTCATAACAACCATTGGAGACAAGCTTTATTACTATCCCCTTTTTACAAGGGAGGGACTTAAAGCTCAGAGATAGTAAGTAACTTGTCTGATATCACACAGCTGGTACTGTCAGCACTGGGAATGGAGCCCGGAGCTAAATCCAGAAGCAGGCGTTACTGAGAACTCACTGACTGCTTAGTGCTGGGTTGGCAATAATTGGAACCAAAAAAAGTATAAGCCAGGGCCCAGATCTTAAGGGGCCAAACAAACAAGTTTCTAAGGATAGCAAACACACATACCTCAGTGGAATATGGGAGACCATAAAAGTCTGTGCTTACTTTTGTACTGCAAACATGCACAGAAAGAACAGCACCAAATTGGGGTGGGGGAAGCGGGGTGGGGGTTAAGTGTAAGTCATGAACTGTTTCTTTAAAAACTAGATAAGCTTTAAGTAAGTTTAACATGGGAGAAGCACATTTTAGTAATGAAGGCAACGAATCCCATGAAGTATTTGGGTATAGTCAACAGACGGACTTAACGGCAGAAATTCTAGATTTTTAACCTCCTAGCTGTAAGATTTCAGAAAGCTACCTAACTTCCTTGTTACTCAGTATTCCCGCTGGTAAAATGGGTTTAACACTATCTACTTAGGAAACTATACAAATGCACGTTGCAAGTCAAAAAGCAGTTTCCCTTAGCGGTTTTACATATCCACTAAACAGCATGGTTTAACCGCTGGTTTTAACTTTGCAAAAAGTCAGTGACCTCCTACAATGTTGTTTTCATTTGTTTCTCTTTCCCATAGAGGCCCCAGCAAAAATTCCTGAGATATATTATATGATTCTTAGTTGAATGCTTCATTTGGGAGTTATTTCACGCGTCTACAGGCAGACCCAACCCCTAAGCACTCCCTTCCTCCTGGCCACTCTCTTCTCAGAATATAGTTCTACCATACCAGCTTCTGCAAGATGAAGATAATGGCTAATAATGGCTTAATGTGTTATTCCCTCCATAAAGCATTTATATTTAATAATGGCCCCCAAAGTCCCCTAGCTAAAAATTGAAAAATAAAACAATTTCAGGTCTTATGGAAATAATGAGGAGGAAAGCTGAAATTCTGGGACAGAGGGCCTTGGGTCTTCCTGAAGCCACACTGTAAAGAAGCTGCAGCAATTCTGAGGAAAATGACATTAACAAGCCCAATGTTAAAATCGGAAATAATTCAGCTAAGAACCTTAAGATGCTGCTGCCAAATAATCAATTCAGAAATGGGTATTTCAACACTATAAAAAAAGGCTTTGAGCTGTGAGGATTTCTTAATAAAGAGGTCTAAAATTAAAATGGCAAAATAGCAACATCTATTAAATCTGAATGGTAGGTACATGGATTCTGCTAAATTAGTTTCTGCCCTTTTAGATACGTTTTCAGAATTTCTTATTCTTGAAAGTCATAAATCTTAAAAAGTAAAAATAAAGAAGTTCTCATTACAATGGACTCAGAAGTTTGTTCAACAGATAATTCTAACTTTGATGTTTCTCTTGTTTTATAGCACACTAACTAATCTTCTGGCGATTGAGTGTGACAGGTTAGATAAAACACATCTGGATACAACAAAATACTTTATCCCAAATTCTACGAATTCAAGACTAGGTCAAGATAAGGCTTTGGGGGCTTTTCCTAAAACCAAAATTATAATAGAACATCACTAATTAGGTGTGTGTATATATATATATACACATATATATATATATATACATACATATATATATGTATGTATTAATCCAAGAAAACAGCTAATGAAACTATGTTGATAGACTTTGCCAAAATTTGATATAAAAAATATAAAGCACACATAATATCATATGAAGTAGACATTTCAAGAAACTTAATAATGCTAATTTATATCGGCCTACAATTTATAATTTTCAGAGAACTTTCAGCTACATTATTTCAGTTCACAGGAGAAACTATAACTTGCATATTCTGTAGGGAAATGATACAAGTGTTAATTCAGCAGAAGTCTTGACACGCCAGCTGAAAAAGCTAGCCTTTGGCATATTTTCAGTTAAAAAGGCTCTCTTAAGAATCTTGAGTTAACTTGTTGAAACTGTTTAATAGCCTTGTATAAATGATAGTTGACTATATGACTGTGAAATAAAATCAATTCAGTTATGCTTTTCTATGTAGTTTAACTGACAGATTAACAGTCAGCAGTTCCATGCTTCCACATTTGAACATGTAAACCTTAATCTGAAAACAGATGATTAAAGAGCAAGAGGTAGCAAAGGCTACACAAGAAGGTCATCTGATTATTGCACAGATTAAATTTTGATACAGAAGTGCTATGTTTAAAATAAATGATAGGAGGCAATTTCTGCACAACTTTTCAAAAAAGGGTAGGCATTTTTTTTCTTTACAAACACACAGCCCAACAGCCTGGACTTTTGTGATCCAGACCTCTACCACCACCCCCAATTCTGACGATCCCTGCAGGCAACCAACAACTGCTGTATCTGTGGAATGTGCTCTTTGAACTGTACAAAAGCCTTCAGCCTTTCCTGCATTCTGCAAACAAAAACTGCCAAGTGCAATTCTTTCTCTGATTTAACATAATACAAGTGTTACTTCTCCCCCCACCCTTACTTCCCTAGTGCCACCATGGTCTGTAATGTCGACATTTTTATAAATGCACAAAAAAAGGAATCAGTTTTCCTAATCAAAATTAAATTTGTTTTAGGAGTATAATAGTTCAACTGAACATAATATAAAATTCAACAGGCACCATATTCCCTTTTGTGTATATGTTTTAAGAATTCTATTTCTATAGACGGATTCAAGGATTGAATGGGATTAGTCCTTTTAATTATATGACTAGGATCTTCAGCTTGAAATCTTTCTTACAAAAAAAGACAAACACAATAGTTGTTTATATTCAATTCATTTACCAAAAAAACTCATTAGAGCTAATAAGAATATGTCCTTCCAAATGTGAATATCTCTTGATATTCAAAAGAAAATGAAAAGCAAAAGGCAAAGTAAGTCCTAAGATAGAGTTGCATAGATATTTAAACTCACCTACTAGTTGAATGCTAGAATAGAGCATTCTTCTAGCCTAGATCCAACATAAACTGCTTTTCTTCACTGAGTATGTCCTTGACATTATGCATACCAGAGTATTTTTCTTTCTCAAAAAGATATTAAACCCAGTACTGAAGAGTTAGTTCTATTTTTCATGTATATTAATGCTTCCAACTGTTGGTATATACAAACGAATTATCAGCTACATGACTGTATTTGAAAATACTTGAAGTTTTGTCCCTAAAACTAAGTTATAAAGGGATAAAGCACTATCATTTATTTTACACACAAAAAATAATTATCAAGTAGAACCAGACATTCATTACAGGAGATGCTTAGAAAAGATAAGGTATATCTTTGTTCAAAAGAAGCTCACAATCAAGTTGAGGGGAGCAACACACACAAACGCATAAGGCAATTAAAACACAAGAATATATGTGACAAATATTTGCCACTTCTAATTAAAATTAATTTATTCATTTCATGGCCTATTTCACCCAAGTTTAGCCTCATACCTTTTTTTGAGAACCAGAGGTATCTTAGGGTGTTACAAAGCAAGGCTGAACCTAACTGGCTTAGAAGTTGAACCATCCCATACAGACTGGAATTTCCTTTTCTCTTTCAGTCAAATCCTTACCTTCTATGTCAGTCAAATCACTTCCTCTCATTGATGACATAAAAGCCTTTCTTACTAATTAGGTCACAGAGTATTTTATATTTTTATTACTGTATGTATTTAATAAGTACTTACTAAATAATGACAATATCTAGCAAAAGGTAGTTAAAGACTTATGCTTTAAAATCAGAGAAGCGAAGGTTCAAATCCTGGTTTTGTCAATAAGCTACTTAACTTTTCTACATCTCCGGTATAGCTGCAAACTACACACAGGTGATATAAAGGAAGCTGCCATCTTGGAGTCTCATCCCCTCCAAGGAGCTGTGATTGAACAGGGTGTTAAAGGGCAGTAGTAGGTCATCTAGCACATAAGCAGTGAAGCACTTTCCAAAGAGAAGAGAACACACAAAGAATGCAAGATATCTTTGGGAATCACAACACAGAGAGAAGTTCTGAAATATTTAAGGTTGAGAAGATTAGGCTAAGAGAGGGCTTTAAGCATCTTCTACTTTGATGCTTGATTTTATATATATTAATTTCCTGGGATAAAGTCTGTGAAGAAAGGAAACAGAATTACCAAGTTTGAAATCTTAGGATCATCCTGATCTTTTACCCCATTCATCCATTATCAAGTCCCACAGAAGGAACAACATGCACAAAAGCCACAAGGCACAAAAAAAACTTGAAGCTATCAATTCATAAAATTAGGCCATAGTAAGTGAAGTAAGAAAGCAGAGTCACAAATATGCTGAGTACAGAAAGATGATGCTAAAGGGGCAGGTGTGGTCCAATTCTTGCAAGGACTTGTAGACCACCCTGAAGACACACTTTCCATTTTACCCTAAGTTCAAGGGAAAATATTTAAGATTTGAATAAAAAAATAAAAATCACCCACTCTTTATTTTAAAAGTTAAGTCTTGCTACCTAGCGAGTTAGAGGGGATTAAAGGCATAAAAAATTGAGGAAAACAGTCATGGCAGTTGTTGAAATAAAAGTTTTAGACTAGTATAAACTTTAGGGTAGTATCAGTGGGATGTGGAGAAAGAAATATATTTGTGGTCAAATTTGGAGGTTATTCAATCTCAAAGGGCCTAGAAGAGTGAAGACAAGAAGAAGGGAGACATCCAGGTAATCCAATATTGATGACCCAGTATTTCTGACATAGGCAACTGAGCGCATAACAGTGCTATTAATGCTATTCACTAAGACAAAAAGTATCTTAAGAGAAGCATATTTTTAATAGATGATACAGGAGCTGACAATGAGCTTAATTTTAGATGGATTCCTATGGGATATTTAAGTAGAGATGTCAAGGAGACCCTTGCAAATGCAGAGCTCAAACTCAGAGGAAAATTGTAAGTTATAAATACAAAAGTGGGAGTCCCAACACTAAGGTCAAAGCTTTGGAAATAAGTGAGTTCATCTAGCATAACGTACATACAGAGTGAGAAGATAAAGACAGAACACAGGAAAAGACCTACATTTAAGAGGCGGGTAAAGAGAGCACTCACAAATAAAACTTAGTAAGGGGAATAAGTGAAACAACATGACATGAGAATGTGAGATGATACAAGGAGGAAGCAGTCAGCTGTGTGAAATATTTCAAGGAAGGTAAGTGATTAAAACTGTCTATAGATTTAGCAATAATCTCACTGAAGGACTTCTAGTTAAGCCGACTAGTCCAAACATACAATTATATCCATTCTTTCCAAATTACTAACATAATGGCAATACAAGAATAAAAAGTTATGAACCCATGACAAAGATCACAGAAGAGGTGGAACCCACTAAGACATGCCCAACACACCTTTGTATGTACTACATGGTCTAGCACAGGTCCTCAGTGAAAGTTGGTCAAAGAATCAATCAGTACTTTATTCAATCATTCAATCCCCATCTCGCAGAATAGGAAACTGGTCCAGGAGTCAAGAAAATGTTGAAGAGAAATCACCCAGAAGTTACACCCCAGAAAAAAGTTTCAAAACTGATGACATTGTCCCTGTCTTCCTCAGAGTAGACTTATACCAGCAATGTTTATATTTCTAGATTTTTTTAAATCTAAAAAAGAACCCAGTGTAATACACCATAGTTTTTTATTTGCTTTTTTTTTTTCTCACTCAAAGAAACTATTTTGGGCTCACTTAACAAAGATCATTTTCTTCAAGCACAGCCTTAAAGGATGTTAACTGCTCAGCCATTATAATTCATATTCAACATGGTCTTCCAAAGAATTGCGCCCCAAGGTAAAAGGCTAACATTTTACCTTGTAGTGCAGGGTAAAGAGACAATGTCCTTTTACAAGAAATAAAAATCAATTCATTTGGGGCACTTTGGTGGCTCACTCGGTGAAGGTGAAGCGTCTGACTCTTGATTTTAGCTTAGGTCATGATCAAATGGTAGTGAGATAGAGCCCCAGGTCGGGCTCTGTGCTGGGCATGAAGCCTACTTAAGATTCTCTCTCCCTTTCCTCTGTCCTTCACCTACATGTGCATTCTCTCTCTCTCACTCACTCTCTCTCTCTCTCTCTCTCTCTCTCTCTCTCTCTGTGTGTGTGTGTGTGTGTGTGTGTCAAAAATGCAATATCAATTGATTCACCAAGTATTAATTAAAGGTGGCCTATACACCAGCACCACTCTGGGCACTTGGGGACACAGGGTTGAAGAAAGCATACAGGAGTTTATATAATACTGCATGGAAATAATGAGAGTGGGAAATAGGATAATACCTTAGACATTGATTCTTAAAATCTAGTAGAAAATAAAAATTACTCTTTTCAGGTATCTGCATTTAAAAAGCATATACATGAGCATTCAACTCTATAATGAAACTATTCAGAAATTAGATTTCTTTAACCACCTCAATTCATGATCTATGCAGACATAAATTCAAATATAACTAGATTTAAGATAATAAAAACTAATAAACTCAAATTTAAGTCACTGAACCATAAGAAAATATTCATAAAAGTAGGAAAGCAACAGAAATATTATTTTAAACTGCACAACAAAACCCAAACTATCTTTTGCACAAGCCTACAAATAACCAGTTAAGTATAAAAGATTTTGAAAAATTAAGAAGCTGGCAATAATTGAGTTTCTGTTAAAAATTATCTGTACAATTTACTCTGAAAACCAAACATGGAATTTTTGAGTTGAAGTTTGGTTCGTTAAATCGAAACACATTTGTTAGTGAAAACAGTGTTGATGCCCATGATGAACAAAATGGAGGGATAGTGATAGAAGAGATTCTGGGGGCACCTGGGTGGCTCAGTTGATTAAGCAGCCAACTTTGGCTCAGGTTATTGATCTCAAAGTTCGTGAGTTCGAGTCCTGCACTGGGCCCTGTGCCGACAGCTCAGAACCTGGAGTCTGTTTTGGTGTCTCTCTCTCTCTGCCCCTCCCCAGGTCATACTCTGTCTCTGTCTCTCTCAAAAATAAATAAATGTTAAAAGAAAATGTTAAAAAAAATTATAAAAACAATTAATAAAAAGAAAGATTCTGTAGAGCAATAGTGCACTCTTCATTTGAAGAGAGAAACTAGGGGTTGACTAGATCAAGACTAATTAAGGATCATGGGAAAAATGGCAAAGAGAGATGAAAATTATAAAAAAAAAGTAATGGCAACAAATAAACTAATTAGATTCCTTTCTTTGGGATTAATGTTGACCCACCTCACTGATAGTGTCAAATTAAAAAAAAATCTAAATTAAAGGTCTTGCTTTGGTCATTCTACCAATACTGACTCTCTCTGTTCTTATATCTAATAGAAAAGATAAATATCTTAGTATAATCTACTAAAAACTATAGGAATACATGCTATTTTCATAAATCTCAATGGAAACAACAAAGCAAATTTGGGCTCCACATCACCATTTTGCCTAGGACCAAATCTTCAGTAAGACTGTCACAAATGTGATATAAACTTTTCAAATTACATCAATTTTCCCAAACTATCAGTATACATGCCACTGGGTAATCAAAAATCAAGATCAAATAGATACAATGACTCCATTATGCAGGAAAAAGAGAACTCTAGTAAAGAAAGAAATTTCAAACATTGAAGGAAGCTACCTTTAAGTGGATGGTTGGGAAAATCCACATGGATTTTGCATGGACATTAGAATGAGCATTTTATAGGAACATAATCAGGAGTAATTTAACAGTGGAAACAATAACGATGGAAGCTTTATTTAACCCATATGCCCGGTGCTGTGTGGCATGCTTCATCTCTTCCCCACTCATTTCCCCTAAATCCTAGGAGATTACATTTTATATAATGCCTCTTAAATAAGCAGCATTTATACTCTGTACTTGATGAGTATGATTTACAATAAAACTAAAATTACCACTTCATAGTATAACCCTATTAGAGAGAAATATAGTAGTGTATTGAAGAAATAAATACATGATATTGTAAAAACTCATTCTACTTCAAGTTGTAACCTTAGGAGAACTCTCAAACATATGCATAACAAGAAATATACAGATATATTTGCTACAGTATTGTTTGAAATAGTAAAAAATGAAAAACAACCAAATTGTTCATCTACCAAGGAAGAGTTTTTAAAATAAGTATGCTTTATTCAAACCATGGAATGTTATAAAGCAGTTAAAAGCTAATTAATTATTATCACCCAAAATAGCAAAGATGGAAAAAGACAATCTCAGTGTCGGCAAGGCATGGAGCAACTCAAATCCCAGACAGTGATGGTCAGAAGGTAAACTGGGACAGACAAGCACTTTAGAAGACCACATGCAGTATCCACTAATGTTGACACTATGATATAGATAACCTAGGATACACATACTAAATTGATATGATGATGTATATATTCTATCAAAGTTCTACTCCTAGCTATATAGATGCACACAATATGTAAAGGACATGTAAAAGAATCTTCAGAGTACTATTATGTCTAATAGTTATAAGTAAGAAAACAACCTAGATGTCCCAAAATAAAATGGAAATAAATAAACAGTAATATATTCACGTATTGGAATACTAGATAGCATCCAGGGTAGACACTCAGATAGACACAATAATGTGGAGGAAGCTCATAAATCTAATATTAAAAACAAGCCAGGGGTGCCTGGGTGGCTCAGTCAGTTAAATGTCTGACTTCGGCTCAGGTCATGATCTCATGGTTTGTGGGTTCAAGCCTGGCATCGGGCTCTGTGCTGATAGTTCAGAGCCTGGAGCCTGCTTCAGATTCTGTGTCTCCCTCGTTCTCTGCCCTTGCCTGGCTAGCACTTTCTCTCCCCCCCACCCCACCAAAGAAATAAAGAAACATTTAAAAAGTTTTTAAAAATAAAAAATAAAATAAAAGCCAGACACAGAAGATCATATGCTAAATGATTCCATTTATATAAAGCTCGAAAATAGAGAAAACGAATCTATGTTGTGAGAGGTCAGGATATGGTTTCCCTGGTGGAAGACGGTGAAGGATAGTAACAAAGAGGAGGAAAAAAGAGGGGGAGGCTCTTATAGTACTGGTAACATGCTACTTCTTGAACTGGGTACTAGGTACACAGATGCATTCATTCTGTGAAAATTCATCAACACATAATTTATGATTTTTGCAGTTTTCATTATACAACTACAAAAATCATGAATGTGTTTTATATATATATATTCATATAAAAAATGAATTCATAAAAAAACTCTAAAAAAAACTAAAAAATCAGACTTGTGTGTATCAATATAGATAAATTCCCTGTATAATTTTGCAAGTAAAAATGTTTCAGAAGGGTAGATTTGATATGATGCCACTTCCATTAATTTTAAAATCACAAAAAACAAAACGTAAGATGTATACATAAACACCAACTTCAGTGTAGTACAGAAAGAAAGAGAGAAAAGGAGACAGGATGAAAGCACATAGCTTTTACTGTATTTGTGGCATTATATTTCTTAAAAAGAACGAAATCTAAAGAAATATAACAAAATATTCACATATGTCAAATTTGGATATCTGGATGCCTATAATGATATTTTCTGAAAGTTTACAATATTTTAAAATAAAAATCTTAAGGAAAGCTACCTTTTGGATTCTGAACTAAACAGAATATTTAAAATAATTTTTAGTGAAAAACATTCCTAACTAATTTGCCCAGATCAGCAAATTAACAAATATTTTCATTTAGCTTAAGTTAACTGAGATGACTGATGGGTGCTTATTTTAGGTAAAAGTATTAGGTTTTAATACACATAATGCCTTTTGGACAAACCTAAAATACGGTCCACATATAGAAAAAAAAATGGTATACGCTTATTTGCCAAAAGAGAAGTTGGACCTTTTAAGTTGTACAACAATAAAATCACTAAACATTTAAGAGAGTTCAGCAGAAATGACCTTCAGAGCCTATCTGTGGAGAACATACACCTTCAATATACTCTGATACCTGACCCAAGAGCACTTTGTTGCTTCTTAATGTTGTCCCACAGGGCTATCCTCAAAATGGGGCACTTAAGTAATAGTGGTTACATGGACAGAACTGTCAACCCCGCAAAACTAGGTCATCAGTATACCCACTAAAAAAAGTTATTCATCCCAGGAATACTGAGTCCCTTGTCCCAGATATAATTTTGCATCATTAACTTGGAGGTGGATTCAATGTGTAACTCACTGGTCTTTCGAAAAGACTGAAGCCACCATACACTTTGGGTTTAACAAGAAGTTTTATCGTCACTACCCTGCCTTTAAAATATGAAGAGGTGTGAGAAAAATACAAGTTTTAACTAGTTGGGGTTTTTTTGTTTTTTTTGTTTTTTAATAATAATCACTTCAAACCAACAGGTCAGGCTTTCCTAATACTTATCCTGGTGGATCTCATCCTATGTCTTTAAGCATTATGTCCTTTGCTACAACCCTTCTTTCAGTGTCTGAGAGCAACTAATTAGTTAATATTTTAGGTAGTCTTTTAGAAATCACAAGACACAAATTCAGGTGAGATATTCAGGCATGTGCTACTTCCTTAAGATATTAACAGCTGCTTTTGGAGTGCCTGGTTGGCTCAGTCAGTTAAGCAAGCATCTGACCTCAGCCCAGGTCCTGATCTCACAGTTCTTGAGTTTGAGCCCCACATCGGGCTCCGTGCTGACTGCCCAGAGCCTGAACTTGCTTCGGATTCTTTGTCTCCCTCTCTCTCTGCCCCTCCCCTGCTTGCACTCTGTCTCTCTCTCTCAACAATAAATGTTAAAAAAAATTTTTTTAAGATATTAACAGCTTCTTTTGCTAAAAAAGTCTACATTATTAGAAGAGAACATGGAATATTACACTTCATTTTGTTAAATTTCTATTCTACAAAGATTCAAATCAGTTATGGACACAGCTCTGTAAAGCTGCCCCCAAGAAACTGGTACCTTGCTATTTAGTGAAAACAAAATCATACAAATGTCAATTTTTCAGAAAGATTCAACTTCAACCTTGCATTTTTTATCTTGTTAAAACTGACATGTCTCTTTTCAGACATATAAGTTATTTTGTTTTCCATATTCCCAAACATCTTCTCAAACTGACAGTGCACATCTTTTTGAACTCAAATCAATGTGTACTAATTAATAGATCATTCTCTGAATTATAGATTGAATGAGATTAAAAAAAGAATTCTGTTGTCTGCCAGGAATTTTTAAAGGAAAAATATTCTTTAGATCTTTTAAAATTTTATACACATTCCAGGTAGATTAAATATAAAATTATGAAAATACTAGGGCACAAAGAAATAATAAGCTTTTAAATATTTCCATGTGGTGATAGAATTCCTTTCCAGACTGTATCATTTCCAGAAGAATTCTCTGCTTCAGAACTTAGTAAGTGGAATAAACGGCTATATATTGCACATTGCTGTAAGAGATACAGAGACTGAGATAGAGATAGAGATATATAGATGCATACAAACACATAAATATACACATATATGTATATAAACACATAAATACAAATATACACACACATTCATTTATACACACACACACTTCTACATATATACAAAATAAGCAAGAGAAAGACCACTACCATTAATTAAATACCTGCTGTGTGCCAGGTATTTTTTGTGCTTGGAGATTTAATCTTCATCTAAGCCTATAAGGAAATTATTATTATTATTATTGTTGTTGTTGTTGTTATTGTTACTTCTCACATGCCAAACTTAACCAAAGATCAATATAAACAAATAACATGGCAGAGCAAACATTTGACCCCAGGTGTGTCAAATGCAAAAATGAGACTATTTCCTACACGGTATGCTTAAAATACGTTTCAGATTTTAAGTATTGCTTTGTGTCTCTTTAACATAAAAAAAATCATTCTGGCACTAGGAAGAAACATAGCTGATTTCTGAAACAAAATCTGATTTTATTCCCAAAATTTCAATATGGCAAGGGAAAAGTTGCTACAAAGATAATTCTTAGTTGAATATGTTCAAAATGTAATTCCTTGGTAATCTGGGTTTTGGCCAAGACAAATCAAAATCATAGATATATTACAAATGCCAAGTTTTCAAAGAAACAAAAAAAAATGCAATAGCAACAGATGCATTCTCCCGAGACATTTGTGTTGAGCCTAGCTGTATCCAGAATCTGAAGAAAAGGGGGATTTTTTTTTCTGTTTCATTTTTATGAATAATAAATTCCTGGTTTCTGTTAATGTCAACCAGTTAAATAAGATTATATTTACTCCTTGGAAAATTAAACAAAAGAATATACTGAGAAAGAAAGGAGAAAGGAAAGAGAAAAAGAGGGAGGGGAAGAAAGAAAAAAGGAAAGAAAATTTTTAAAGGGGTTACGAAGGAGTCCATATCTGGTACTTTTAAAATCAAATCTATATTTGAAAATTTGTATTCAAAGATGGGATACAAAGAGCATCTGTGTTTTTCATTTTTTTTTACAACATACTAATGTTAAAATTAACAAATTAACTTTAATTTACTTAAGTAAAAAAATATTTCTGAGGATGGTGGACCACTGCACAAAATGTATTAAAATTTAAGGAAAGAAGCTATGAACAACTCAATAAAGAAGAATGTTTCATTATTACAGAATGAATTTGTGTTATATTACCAAAAAAAAGTATTTATTTTTAAAATCAAAACTGAAACATCTATCTTAAAATAAAGATACATTTATGCTAGGTAAATACATTGTCATAAAAAGTTACTAAATATATTCAAGTATAGAAGTCTTCCTTTATGGACATTAGGACTTTCCCCAAATGAAACAATGTTTTGCGAGATCACAAAATATTGATTTTAAATTGCATCTTTTTAACTTTGAATACTCAGATCAAATTTGAAATTACCTTTTTCTCAGAATTCTAACTAACCAAATCAATGAGATTTTTGATTTTTAAAATATTAGACTTGCAAAAAATTATCTAAAATATCTTATTTTTTAGAGTAGTTTTATATTCAAAGAGAAATTGAGCAGAAAGTACACAGAGACCCATACATATTCTCTTCTCCATCTCCAAAATACATAAAGTTTCTATTATTATTAACATCTTGCATTAGTGTGGTACATTTTCTACAATTGATGAACTCATAGTACAACACTGTTATTAACTAAAGTACAGAGTTAGGGTTCACTGTTAGTTTTATACAGCTCTATGGGCTTTGACACATTCATAATGTCATGTATCCACCATTACGTTATTATACAGAGTAATTTCACTACTCTAAAAAATAATACACCTATTCAAAAAAATAAAAAATAAAAATAATAAAACTCCACTAATTCATCAGTCCCTCCCCACAACTCTGGCGACCTCTGATCTTTTTAAGGTCTCTGTAGTTTTGCCTTTTCCAAAATGTCAGAGAGCTGGAATCATACAGCATATAGCCTTCTCAGAGACCTTCATTCATTAATATTAAATTTCCTCCATGTCTTCTTGTGGCTTAATAGGTCATTTCTCTTGATCAGTAAATAGTCCATTATATGTATGTATCACAGATTGTTTACCCATTCACCTCCTGAAGAACATCTTGGTTGCTTCCAAGTTTGGGCAATTTTGAATAAAGCTTCTATAAACACTCTTGTACAAATTTTTATGTGGACATAAGTTTGCAACTCATTTGGGTAATTACAAAGTAGTACAATAGCTAGACTGCATGGTAAGTATTATACGTATGTTTAACTTCATAATAAACTCCCAAACTGTTTTCCAAATTGGCTGTATCACTTTTCATTCCCACCAATGAATCACAGTCCTTCTTGCTCTACATTCTTGACAGCATTTGGCATGTCAGTGTTTCAAATTTTAGTCATTCTAATAGGTATGTAGTGATATCTCATTTTTTAATTCCTAATTCCCTAATGAAATAAATACTAAGCATCTTCTCATTTCCTTGTTTTCCCTCTGTATATCTTTTTTCATTAGATCTGTTTAAAGCTCTTGTTTATTTTTATTTTTTTAAATTTTTTTAAATGTTTAATTTTTTGAGAGACAGAGAGAAAGAGAGAGAGAGACAGAGCAAGGGCAGGGGAGGGGCAAAGAGAGACAGATACACAGAATCTGAAGCAGGCCTCAGGCTCTCAGCTGCCAGCACAGAGCCTGATGCGGGGCTCAAACTCATGACCGCAAGATCATGACCTGAGTTGAAGTTGGATGCTCAGCTGACTGAGACACCCAGGTGCCCAATCACTGTAGTTTTATACAAGGTCTTGAAGTCAGGGAGTGTCAGTCCTCTCACTTTGTTCTTCTTCAATATAATATTATTTACTTGTTGTCTTTTGTTTTCCAGATAAGAATCAGTTTATCAATATTCACAGAATAACCTGTTGGCATTTTATTGTGATTGTGTTGAATATGTAGATGAAGGAAAGAAGATGCGACATTACAATTATATTGCATTTGTTTCTGCAGAGACATGGAATATCCTGTAGATCTTTGATTTTCTTATCTTTCATCAGAATTTTATAGTTTTCTAATATTTTAACATATAAATATTATATATTTTAATGTATGTATTTTATATTATATATATGTAATATTGTATTTTATATTAGTTAGATAGATGATAGATAGATAGATAGATAGATAGATAGATAGATAGATAGATAGATAATAGATTTGTACCTGGGTTTCAGGATATTTTTGGTGCTAATATAATGGTACTATATTTTTATTTTTTTTGAGTTTTATTTATTTTGAAAAAGACAGGAAGAGGAGCAGAGAGAGAGGGAGAGAGAATCCCAAGCAGGTTCTGCACTGTCAGTGCAGAGTCCCATGTGGGGCTCAATTTCATGAACCACGAGATCATGACCTAAGCTGAAATCAAGAGCTGGACGTTCAACCAGCTGAGCTTCTCAGGTGCCCCAATGGTACTCTGTTTTTCATTTCAAATCCCAGTTGTTCATTGGTGGGACAAAGGAAAACAACTGACTTGTATATTAATCTTGTTTTCTGCAACCTTGTTATCATTTATTACTTACAGGAGGTTTTATTTGGTTGATTTCTTTGAGATGTTCTACATAGATAATCATGGTATCCGCAAATAGTCGTATTTCTTCCTTTCCAATCTGGCTGCTTTTTATTTCCTTTTCTTATTACCTTAGCTAGGATTTCCAGTATAATAGTGAATAGAAGTGATAAGGACACCCTTGCCTGATACCTGATCTTAGCAAAGACGCACTTAGCTTTTCATTAATGGCTGTGCATAGCATAAATATCCATGCAACCACCAGCCTAGTGAATCAATAGCATGTTGGTGACATACCAGAAGCTCCTAGAAACTCTACCTCAGTGTTTATCACCTACCTAGAATTTAACTATTATTTTTAATTTTGCTGTAATCACTTTTTTGGAACTTTATAGAAAAGAAATCATACATACATTATTCATTTGTGCTAGGTTTTTTTCACTCAACATTATGTTTATGAGATTCAAGAATGTTATTATTGGTATACTTAATCTATATTCATTGATTATATATATGTAATATTGTACATATTACAATGTACAATATTGTAGAGAAGATCCACAAAAGTTTTCTGTAAAAAATAATATTTTCCAATCCTTCATCAATCTCAAACCTGTAAATAAGAGTTTACCACTTACTCATCAAATCTAAATAACTTTTTAAAATTTCTGTCATACTTTTCAATAGCAAATATTAAAATTTTACATAAGGAACAATTGTTTCACATCAGCGAAAGGAATAATAATGTTTGTAATGTTTCCCAAGGCATCTGTATCTAGTTCAATGACAGAAAAATTTAGAACTAAATATCTAAGACCAAAACCACTAGTTTATTTTATCTACATAGTTTATGCTAAATTCAAAAATCCTAATTCGAAATTTATGTGTTGGAAATGGCCAGAGTGTTTCCAGGCTCTATCAAATGTTCTAAACAATATTAAATGTGAACTGATAAATTATGAAGATTTCTTACTGCAATCTACTTTGACAACTTTGTCAGATGCTATGTCAATAAGAATATCACATTTAAAACCTGTAAAATTCATGTTTCAATTTTGACATAATTTCCATGATTCAGACTTTTTAAAATCAAAACAATACTCTTCCACTGAGCTCATTCACTGAAGAATGAAAAGGGTTATCAACTGTTAAGCGAAAGTCAAATTTCTGGCAGTAAGCCGTATATCACATATCAAGTGCCTTATCACAAGGGCAATGCAGTAAGTAACTTTTCAGATAAAAGTGACAACTGACAAGAAATTTCTTCCCAAGTAATTTTCCTAAAATAAGCATTGCCTTTAATCATCATTCTTCCTACCAATTTATAAACAGCAACTGAATTCTTTCTATATAATCATGAACACACATCTTTTAAGTTCTTCCTAATGAGATAGGGAATCAGTCCTTCCAGTACACTGAGCTGACAAAATTTATATATTTTTATAGTGGATTATGGATACAAATTCATTCCAATTCATTTTCACTATGCAAAGTGAAAAAAAGGACTTAATGTCTCTCTTACTGGAAGGTGGATTTAAATAGATATATTAAGATAGTCTTATTCTCAGATATAAAGAAATAAAAAAGAAAAAGAAAGAATTAAAGTTTAGTGCAAAAAGGGATTATGATGGCACAATTGTAGATACTAAATCAAAGGAAGTTACCTTCTTTTCATCAGAATACTCTCAAAATTCTTAACAATTCTTTGCCAGAAGATAAAATTAAAAATAATCCATTCTGCATTAAATAGTATTATTGCAAAGCATCACCTTATGTTACGATTCAGAAAATGTTAACACAAATAGAAATTTAAGGTTAACAACAAAAACACCTATATATTTTGTACAGAAAATACATCCAAATATTTGCATCACATATTTTTCTACTAATACCTGAATAGCTACAAAAACTGAGGGATGGAAAATATAGAGTATAGATGACTTACATTTGGAGGGTTAGACTTTAATTCTCTCTCCCAGGATTGAGGAGTCTTACTCTTTGTGCTTACAATGCTTCTTTCTACAGGGTATTCTTCTACTTCCAGAATAGGTCAGGACAAAGCTTCAACAGACTTCTATTATTTGTTTGATCTAGGGGGAAATTATACTTTTAATCAATTATTACAAAACGCATCAAACTTTTTCTTACTGTGCTGGTGGGTGGGGGCTTCTCATTATTTTCTGTTGGATCTGATGTGAACAGAGAAAATAGGAATTGCCATTGTTGAATATTATAATAAATAAATCAAGTACTTTAAATTAACACCACTAAAAGAAACCCACATCCATCTTCTTTTTCATTTTTATGGCTAAGCAGCATAGCAAGAGAAAATTAATATTCAAAATCCAAATGACTACAAAAGCCTACTCAAATGTATTTTTAAAAGACTTTAACATAATTTTGCAAATCCATGAGTTTGAATGGACTAGCAGAGACGATTAGGTATCGAATATTTTTACTCATTCATTTTAATGTCTTAGAGCTAAAGAATTACAGGATGATTAGAAAAGTGTAAAGGAAAATCCATTTTTAAAAATTTTAATGGAATAATAAAAAAAGATGATTTCAAGAGCATGAGACAGACCAGAAACAGATAGCAGAGGGTCTGTAGGCAGGGCAAGAGATCTGGAGTAAAAATTTTAAAGATGATACAAAGGTTAGGAACTGCTATTCAAACAAAGCATGTTGGTCAAACTAAAGTACACAACATGGGTACGTCCTAAATCCTGATTCATGTTAATTCTCTAGCAAATCTATAAGATGTAAAAATGTAACACATACTACCTTTACAAGGACACTGAAATGTGATGTATGATTATCTGCTCCATGGTGGTATGAACATTCATAATTTTAAGGAAATTAATTGTATTCTACAAATTTTATCAAATTATAGTTTTCTAATAATGGATATTTTCTGCCTCATTAAAATGAAATATTAAGATAAATGTCTTCAACTTGTGCCATACCCTAGATCACACTCTCTTAAAGTCATTCATATTGCGTTCCATTAAATAATAAATTAGAATGTAGGGGGAACTTTTGGAGAAAAACTGGAAATAAAATATAGACGTTTTGGGGAAACGTATCATTTAAAGCCAGTTTTTGCTCAGATATATAAGAGTATTACACTTGTGATTATTATTACAAAAAGAAAACTATAATAGGATTATGATAAATAAACAAAATCAATCAGTATCTGTATCAAAATAGCCAGATAGGAAAACCAGAGTTACAGAGGCAGAAGAGTACTTCTTTAAGCCATCAGTGTAGTCACAAATTGATACTCGTGTGGTCATCTTTGTTTTTAACCATTGTAAGGGATATTTACCTGGCATACTCCAAAATTATCTCCAGATGAAACAAAAACACAAATTAGGCTACTAAAAATTAAAGCTTTGAGGAAACAAACTCATTTGAGATTAGATTTTAGGATTCCAGAAAACTGCAGTTTTCTTTTCAAAAGATTCAATTAATCTTGGCCTAATGTAACACTCTTACTACTCAAATTTATAAACATGCACTTTCTGTATGAATGTCTCCATATGGCTTTTCAAACATAGGTAGTTCCACTTTTGTCTCTAGAACACAGGAATGGTTATGCTGTATTTTGGATCAGTGAAGATCAATGTGCATTCCTTTAGGGAAGCCTTTTGAACTGACAAAGGATGAATGATTGACATCAGTAACAAATACTTTTTGTTGTCCTGGACTGACATGTCATTTATAGCAATACCTATGCTAATTAATGCCATACATATCTACCAGATGTGTCAGAGAAATATGCCAGACCCTTTAGAGAATATAGCTTGAGTGTGGCTAAAATTACATTATAGATATGGAAATGTATCCCTTTGTGATATAGAACTAATCTCCCTCCCTCCCTCTCTCTCTCTGTCACACACACAGTCACACACATTCACACACACATGTGCACACATGCAGAATATACTTTCTAGGGTAGAGAAAACCCCACTTATCCATATAATTACCTATACCTTGTATTTTCTACTGGTATTTTTTTTGTTTTTGTTTTTTACTGCAGAAAGCAAACTGTACCTTACCAAGTTTTAATACACTATAAACTCAACCCTAAGAAATACAGGACATAAAATATAAAAAATACAAGTTGTGGCCTTCACAAACTATACTATCATCATGACACTTTACCATATTATATTAAAATTTTGTTCTCAGATCTTCAACTACACTGGTAGATCATTAACAATGAGTACTGTTATTAATCATCTTCATTTCTCCATTCTCTAGGACATAATTTGGTATACACTGGGTACCAATTTTTGTATGTGTGTATTTCTTAAATAAAAGTAAAGTTCTACAAGGTCATCAAAATTACACATAGCATTTTTGTCAATAAATTCAATATATACAGAGAAAGAATTAATAATGTTGGCAACTAAAACCCGTAGTCATTGAATCAGACAAACTGGTAAAGAACTCCTCTCAGCGGCTGGCACATAGCTAGCACTCAATAAATGTGAACTGTGAACTATAATCAGGGTGAGCATTCCTCCCTGATTGCAGGGGTTAAATGACATTCATCCTTACTATAATTATTAATAGTTATCCCTTTCCTTCTTAAAAGTCTCCCAGTTTAGATGATAACTTTATATAGTCATTGAAGGTAGAATTAATTATTATTCATTTATCATTTGATTATTTTTGTCAATAAATTTTTGGGTTTTTTTTTCTTTTTCCCATGATGCTGTTATATGACAAGAATATTTTGTTAGGATTAGAATAAACAAGATTCATTCTTTTAACATGAACAAATTCACATAGATGGTCAAAGGTTTACTAAATCCTTAAAGCTAAACATTTTATAATCAGCGTAAGGATCACTTCCTAGCTGACAAATCCAAATGTGAATTCTTAATTCTTGATTTGTGTAACTTCTCTCACTCAGTTTATTTTTTACTCCTTCCTTTTTAAAACTCTCCCTTTGGCTTACATGACACTCCTCTTTCTGAATTCCTCTTCTAACTCTGAGATCTTTTTTCAGTCTCTACTAGTTCCTATTCTTAGGAGTACCTCCTCAATGTCACTTTTCCCAAGACTTCATTCTAGACCATGTCTTAACCAGCCACTGTATTTCCAGTATCAACCACTACCTGTGGCAAACAATACCCGAATGTATATATTCAGTCCACACCTCTCTCCTGACTGGCAGATGTAAAATTCCTACTGATTGTACAATGTCCTTTCTCCAGTCTTAACTCCCTCTAACCCGCACTCCACAACACAAGCCAAGTGGGTTTTTACTTTTTTGTTTATTTTCTGAAATACAAATCTAATAATATTCTTTCTAGCCGAAGGAAACAGTCAACAGTTAAGGAAGGAATGAAGTCCTTCAGAGAATTTACAGACAACAGAAGACGAGGGGGGAAATCCAAACCTACTAGAATGAGAGGGAATCTATTCGTGATATCTCATTTGTAATGCGAGCATGTTTCACTTACAAAAATTATTGCATGCCGTGGTTAGGTTTCAGGGCAAATATTACTAGAAAGAATAATATGCTAAACAAATACATTATGAGGATCACAAAATACCACTCACAAAAGAGCACTCAAGTTTTAAGTATATACCATTGTCTCTATAAAGTCTCTTCCACCTCTACAATGATAGTCCTTTTCCTGTTTCTCCAAAGACAATTTCAAATTCATAGTCTTCACATCCATCAAATATCTTCAAACACCATTCTCACCATTATTCTTTGCAGAATACACCCAATCTGACAAAGTTTTCCAAAGATACATTTCATAAAATACCCAAAGCTAAGACTGAAGCAGGTGGGTGTAAGATAAAATAAAGTTGTAGGGTACTAAGGTAAAGTCTCAAAAGGGGTGGGTTTTAACCCTCTCAGATGACTGTATTTGCTACTGCATTTGTTGTGTAGGCATGCAGGCTTAGTCTTGCCAAATGTGAATTTTTAAGAGAGGTTGAAAAAGCAACGTGTGTGTGTGTGTGTGTGTGTGTGTACGCACACGCGCATGCGTGTGTGAGAGAGAGAGACAGACAGACATAGAGACATAGAAAGATTCAATTTTTAAGATTTAACAAGTTTTATATTTTTTTTAAAAAATGGTAAGTATTAACAAATATTATTTGCAAGCTCTGTAAGGGACATGGATCACCCCTTTTTGACATCAAGGTTAAGTTGAAGAGCTTAGAGCCTATGACCTAAAAGCCATGTATAACATGGTTTATCAAGGAAAGTGTGGTCTGTGTTCTGACCAACCAATAAAAACTCTTTTGGCATATAATCCATTTACATGTTAAGATATGCTTGCTATTTAATTTCATTATCTAAAACACCCTGTGAGTGCAACTTTCCATCCTCTCTTTGACTCAGCTCTTTATCCTCTACTGCCTCTTAAACATCTTCACTTGAATATTCTGGTTCTGACCCTTCTTCAAATTAATAATGGCTTATATGTCTTCAGAATTGTATCTCAAACCTTCTCTTTACTCAAGAGCACTCAAGTTTTCTTAAATATATACCAAAAGATGTCTCTATAAAACAGCCTAAAAACAATGTCACTTCCACCTCTACAATGATAGTCCTTTTCCTGTTTCTCCAATGACAATTTCAAATTCATAGCCCTCACATCCACTAAATATCCTTAAACACCTCTCTTACCATTAATACTTGCAGAATACACCATTATCTGCCAAGGTTTTCCAAATATATAAGATGTTTTTATCATCTATTAGACTGACATGGGGGAGAACTGAAACACATGAATACCTAAATTCAATAAATTTGACTTCAAATCACAGAAATATTTCCCTGGCGCCTTTCCTTATGAATGTATCAATTAGTGTCATTTAACAGAAGGGGTTCCTCAATATCTACCAAGTAAATCAAAACTTGTTAGCCCAAAACCTAAGGCCCTTCATTTTAGCATCTAATCTGCCTCTCCCATATATTGTTCCTCTTAGTCTTCCTTACATTCCAGAATAGAATCAACCATTTCATGCTTGCCTTGATCAGCCTTTAAAGTCCCAATTTGCTCCATCTAGACTGTCTCTCACCTCTCAAATTCTATTTGTTCAAATTGCACTATACCTCAATTCAATTACCATCTCCTCCATGAAGCACTCCCTTATTTTTTCAGCCAGAAGTAATCAACCCGCATAGCATTTTCTCCATCTCACATGTAATTAAAAACTACTGAAAATACAGAATATGCCTTATTTACCTGTGTCTTTCTTGGAAATAATTTTTACTACCAGCATTTTCAAGTTTAAAAAAAAAAAAGCCTGTCAAAAATATGTGTCATGGAGAACTACCAAGTCATTATTTGACTTATTCTGTAGAAAACCTAATAGACAAACTATACTTAGTCAAATAAAACATTTGGTTTGAAATATCTACTCTGAAGTTCTCAATCAATATTAAAATTTAGAACTCACTGGGGTGCCTGGGTGGCTCAGTCAGTTCAGCATCTGACTTCCGCTCATGTCATGATCTCACGGATCGTGCGTCTGAGCCCCACATCACACTCTGTGCTGACAGCTCAGAGCCTAGAGCCTGCTTCGGTTTCTGTGTCTCCCTCTCCCTCTCTGCCCCTCCCCTGCTCATGCTGTGTCTCTCTCTGTATCAAAAATAAACATTAAAAATTAAAATAAAATAAAATAAAATAAAATAAATAAAATAAAATAAAATAAAATAAAATAAAATTTAGAACTCAAAACAAAATTA